>NC_034200.2:16444077-16744077 GCF_002021735.2 Oncorhynchus kisutch | reverse complement strand
AGGTGTGCCTTGTTAAAAGTTGTGGAATTTCTTTCCTTCTTAATGTGTTTGAACCAATCAGTTGTGTTGTGACAAGGTTGGGGTGGTATACAGAAGATAACCCTATTTGGTAAAATACCAAGTCCATATTATGGCAAGAACAGCTCAAATAAGCAAAGAGAAACTACAGTCCATCATTACTTTAAAACATGAAGAACTTTGAACATTTCTTTTAGTCCAAATAATGTCCCTCTGTACGCCTATGTAAATATTCCATTCAAAATCAGCCGTTTCCAGCTACAATAGTCATTTACAACATTAACAATGTCTACACTGTATTTCTGATCAATTTGATGTTATTTTAATGCACACAAAAACAATGTGTGTATGTTTCTCGGAGGGGTTGGGATAAAGCAGAAGAGAAGTTTCTATTGAACAATAAAGTAATCATCTTCTTCCTCTACCCCTCTAGGACAACAAGGTGAATGGAGTGACAGACTCCACCCGCATCATGGGCTACTCCTTCCTGTACCCTGCGGTGATCCCACGGCCCTACGTCTCCAAGGTAACCCTCACCCCGCAGGACGAGTTCTTCATCCTGGGCAGCCGGGGATTGTGGGATTCTCTGTCGCAGTCGGAGGCGGTGGAGGCTGTTCGTAACGTCCCAGACGGCCTGGCTGCAGCCAAGAAGCTGTGTACGCTGGCCCAGGGCTACGGCTGCACTGACAGTCTCTGTGCCGTGGTGGTCCAGCTTTCTGTGAGCGAGGACTGCTGCTCCTGCTGCTGCAGCGACGCTCCCCAGCCGCCCCCCAGCCCCGGCCTGGGCGGCTACCCCTCCTCGGGGGGTTCGTCGATAAAGGAGCGGCCCTCAGGGGACGGCTCCCTCCCGGTCCCTCCGTCGTCTTGTAGCGAGATTAGCAGTGAGATCAGTACTAGTGAGATGAGCAGCGAGGTGGGATCCACAGCCTCCTCTGACGAGCCTCCCCAGAGCTCCCTGGTGCTGCTGCATGAACAGCCCCACCACCACCAGCTCCACCTGCACCACCAGGCCAACCAGCTCTCCCTGCAGGCCCAGCACGCTGCCCAGCCCTGCCCCTACCCTCACCCAGGCTCGGAGCTCCCTGCCCGGGGCTGCTGTTCACTCCACCCTGCCTGTCTGAGCAGCTCCTTCCAGAGGCAGCTGTCCAGTGCCACCTTCTCTAGCGCGCTGTCTGACAACGGGCTGGACAGTGAGGATGAGGAGCCCATCGCCGGGGTCTTCTCCAACGGGAGCAGAGTGGAGGTGGAGGCCGACATCCACTGCCTTAGGGCTGAGGCCTCTTCATCATCATCATCATCATCCGGATGGGAACGCCTGCTGGCCCCTCCTCCACCTCCTCCACCCTGCACCCCGGAACCACTGGAGGAAGGGGTGGAGCTGACCTTGGGGGAGGCGGAGACCAGGGAGCAGAGAGAGGAGGGCTGGTCAGTGGGGTCTGGCAGAAAGGGTGATGATGGGAAGACCCTGGGCAAGAGGAGGGGGAATGGCTCCGTGGCCCCTCAGGAGAAAAGCCACAACCTGATCGAGGTGGCAGCAGACGCCCCTTCTAAGAAGGGCGGAGGGTACTTCACAGCCCCCGCCCAGCCCGACCCGGACGACCAGTTCATCATCCCTCCAGAGCTGGAAGAGGAAGTCAAGGAGATCATGAAGCAGCATCAGCAGAAACAACAGAAAGCACCTAGCCCCGACCAGCCTGCAGACTACTACGACACACCCCTCTGAGCAGACACACCCCCTTACTGCAGTCTACTACAACCCTCCACTATGTTCCTGCAGACTACTAGGACACAAACCCTTGATAAATCCCTACAGAGTCTGCAGACTAGCTGAGTAACCTATGTATCTGAAAAACAGCACCTTGTTGAGCAGTCAGACTACAAGCGCTCAACCCGTTCCTGAGACCACATCACTGGAGTACCATGCACTGTAACCTGCTCCACCCCTTTCCCCAAAATGGCCTATAGGATAGGACATGCAAATGAGACCTTTAAAATAACCGAACCCTATAGGGTATCCTACTTATGAACACACCTTTTATGGTCCAAAGTAGTTCCACTACTACTCAGACTATACTGGATGTTGTTTTTACATTAGACAATAAACCTCTGAGTACCAATGTAATCAACACTAGTCTCTCTGCAATAGGGTTAGCCTACCACAACACACAGTTCATATGGATAATATGATTACAGTTTTTTTTGTTTTTTTTACTTACCATATCTTTTAATGTGAAGAAAAGTCACTTTTTAAAAATGAAACACGGAGACACAATCTTATTATCAATGAAATACATTTGAAATGGTACACACCAATATTAACACGCTTAACTTTTGTAGATAGGGCACTTAATGATACTGTGTTTTTTCAGTAAATCCTGGCTCTTGGCCTGTAAAAAGGCATAGAAATTTTTGTAGAAATTTGAAAGACTAACTCCTAGGAGTTGCATACTCTTTATGGTGACCTAGTCACTTTTACTAATCTTCTCTGAGAGAAATTGTGATTTTTTTTCTTCTTTTTTTCCAATGATTGTAAATAAGAGAAATGTATGCTGATGCTTTTAAAGGAACTGTGTACCCATATGTCTGTGGATGGATTTAGTGGTGTGGAGGGGGTGTGGGTCAGACCAGGTTTAGCCATTATGAAGAGCTCACTTTCCTTTCTCTCCTAGACATCCATACAGAGATATGCACACACACACACACACACACACACACTGTTATACAGTACAAGCACACACAGTTCAGTGGTTCTTCTCTTTCAGTTCTGTCTTATATCTTGGTTATAGTCAGCAGTCCCGCTAGTGTGCTCACAACACACACACAGTAGAATACATACACACAGTATTCCATCCCACCTCCCTCCTAACTGTTATCACCAGCATGACTGTGTCCAGTTCAGTAATGCAAACAAATTCTATATCCACATGGAAAGTAAACCACACAAACGTTCCTGTCTTTGGTATAATAAATCTTACATTTGTGAATATAAGCTTCCTTGTTCTGGTGGTATTTGTATATTTTTGGGTCAAAATTCAAATTCTCTCTTCCGTGTGTGTGTGTCTGATATTTTCAATGTACAGCCCTTTTTTTCACCTTTATTTAACCAGGTAGGCAAGTTGAGAACAAGTTCTCATTTACAATTGCAACCTGGCCAAGATAAAGCAAAGCAGTTCGACACATACAACGACACAGTTACACATGGAGTAAAACAAACATACAGTCAATAATACAGTAGAAACAAGTCTATATACGATGTGAGCAAATGAGGTGAGATAAGGGAGGTAAAGGCAAAAAAAGGCCATGGTGGCAAAGTAAATACAATATAGCAAGTAAAACACTGGAATGGTAGATTTGCAATGGAAGAATGTGCAAAGTAGAAATAAAAATAATGGGGTGCAAAGGAGCAAAATAAATAAATAAAAAACATTAGGGAAAGAGGTAGTTGTTTGGGCTAAATTATAGGTGGGCTATGTACAGGTGCAGTAATCTGTGAGCTGCTCTGACAGTTGGTGCTTAAAGCTAGTGAGGGAGATAAGTGTTTCCAGTTTGAGATTTTTATAGTTCGTTCCAGTCATTGGCAGCAGAGAACTGGAAGGAGAGGCGGCCAAAGAAAGAATTGGTTTTGGGGGTGACTAGAGAGATATACCTGCTGGAGCGTGTGCTTTTCCCTGTGGGAAAATTGCCTTTTTTTTTTTACCTTTATTTTACTAGGCAAGTCAGTTAAGAACAAATTCTTATTTACAATGACGGCCTAGGAACAGTGGGTTAACTGCCTGTTCAGGGGCAGAACGACAGATTTGTACTTTGTCAGCTCGGGGGTTTGAACTTGCAACCTTCCGGTTACTAGTCCAACGGTCTAACCACTAGGTTACCCTGCCGCCCCATTTTTCAGATGCAAATGTCACACAATTTTAAATTAATATAAACGAACAGCCAGAAATGCTGCTAGTAGCACTCAATTAGACTTTCCAACGCATTACATATTATCAAGAAATGCAGGATAATAATCTCTTTGTTGCGTGGCTGTCGTACAGTTTGAGTACGTTCAAAATCATACAGGTGTATGTGCACCTTATGACCAGAAGAGGTCGATATTGTCCAATATCTTTATTAGCACTACCTCAATGAAGCTCTTATTTAACTCGGCAAGTCCGAACAAATTATTATTTACAATGATGACCTACCAAAAGGCCTCCTGTGGGGACGGGGGCCTGGGATTGAAAATAAATACAATAGAAATATAGGACAAAAACACACATCACGACAAGAGAGACAACACACCACTACATAAAGAGAGACTTAAGAAAACATGGCATGACAGCAACACCGCATGGTAGCAACACAACAGTGTAGCGGTACAAATATTATTGGGCACAGACAACAGCACACAGGGCAAATACATCAACTGTCAGTAAGAGTGTCCATGATTGAGTCTTTGAGATAAACTGGACAGTTTTGAGCGTTTGTTGCAGTTCGTTCCAGTCGCTAGCTGCAGCGAACTGAAAAGAGGAGAGGCCCAGAATGTGACTGGCAGAACGGTTGTTGTATGTGGAGGATGAGGGCTGCAGTAGATATCTCAGATAGGAGGGAATGAGGCCTAAGAGGGTTATATAAATAAGCATCAACCAGTGGGTCTTGCAACGGGTATACAGAGATGACCAGTTTACAGAGTGCAGTGATGTGTCCTATAAGGAGTATTGGTGGCAAATCTGATGGCCAAATGGTAAAGAACATCTAGCCGCTCGAGAGCACCCTTACTTACCGATCTATAAATGATGTCTCTAATCTAGCATGGGTAGGATGGTCATCTGAATCAGGGTTAGTTTGGCAGCTGGGGTGAAAGAGGAGCGGTTACGTTAGAGGAAACCAAGTCTAGATTTAACTTTAGCCTGCAGCTTTGATACGTGCTGATAGGACAGTGCACCATCTAGCCATACTCCCAAGTACTTGTATGAGGTGACTACCTCAAGCTCTAAACCCTCAGAGGTAGTCATCACACCTGTGGGAAAAGGGACATTCTGCTTACCAAACCACATGACCTTTGTTTTGGAGATGTTCAGAACATGGTTAAGGGTAGAGAAAGCTTGTTGGACACTAAGAAAGCTTTGTTGTAGAGCATTTAACACAACATCCGGTGAGGGGCCAGCTGAGTAGAAGACTATCATCTGCATATAAATGGATGAGAGCTTCCTACTGCCTGAGCTATGTTGATGTAAATTGAGAAGAGAGTGGGGCCTAGGATCGAGCTTTGGGGTACTCCCTTGGTGACAGGCAGTTGCTGAGACAGCAGATCTTCTGATTTTATACGCTGCACTCTTTGAGAGAGGTAGTTAGCAAACCAGGCCAAAGACCCCTCAGGGACACCAATACTCCTTAGCCGGTCGACAAGAATGGAATGGTCTACCGTATCAAAAGCTTAGGCCAAGTCAATAAAAATGGCAGCACAATATTGCTTAGAATCAAGGGCAATGGTGACATCATTGAGGACCTTTAAGGTTGCAGTGACATATCCATAACCTGAGCAGAAACCAGACTGCATACCAGAGAGAATACTACATCCAGAAAGTCAGTCAGCAAAGAAGAAATAGGCCTATAACAGTTAGAATCAGCTTGATCTCCTCTTTATTTAAAGGACGAACCATGGCTGCCTTCCAAGCAATGGGCACCTCCCCAGAAAGGAGAGACAGGTTAACAAGGTTGGAGATAGGCTTGGCGATGATAGGGGCAGCAACCTTAAAGAAGAAAGGGTCTAAGGAGTTTAAGGAGATCCTTTAGCACCTCGGACTCAGCGACTGCCGGGAGAAACTTTGTAGCGGGACAGGGGAATAAGAGGGAGAAACATCGGGGATAGTCGCATTAGAATGGGTGGGAGATGAGGAAATGTTGGACGGGCAAGGAGTCATGGCTGAGTCAAATAGGAATCCTGACTTAATGAAGTGGTGATTAAAGAGCTCAGTTATGTGCTCCTTGTCAGTAACAACCACATCATCAACATTAAGGGACATGAGCAGCTGTGAGGAGGAGGGTTTATAGGTCTTTAGCCATTCTCCAGAACTTCTTGGGGTTAGACCCACAGAGAGAACTGCTCCTTAAAGTAACTAACTTTGGCCTTCCAGATAGCCTGAGTGCACTTATTTCTCGTTTGCCTGAACGAGAGCCAGTCAGCCTGAGTATGCGTGTGCCAAGCCTTTCGCCAAATGCAATTCCTGAGGTGGAGTAACTCTGCAAGACCACGGTCGAACCAGGGGCTGAACCTGTTTTTAATTCAAATTTTCTTTACGAGGCGTGTTTGTGACCAATACCACTGAAAATATCAAAAAAGAAGGTCCAAGCGTCTTCGACAGAGGGGATCAAGCTGATTCTATACCATTTTAGAGGCCAGTTCATGAAGGAAGGCTTGCTCAAGTTTTTTAGCAAGCGTCTTACAAATCAGGACAGGTTGTTTCACTGAGCAGCCAATACGAACACAGGCTGTAAAACAGTGATCACTAAGGTCATTACAAAACATATTAAACTAACCATAGAAGCACTGTAATGATATGCCGCTAAAACCATCTATTCTATGACTGCAACTATAGAAAAAAAAAATGGTATTATGCATATTTTTTAAATAATCTGCATTTAAAACTGTTAAGATCCTGGTATGATGGAAATGACATGTCAGCAACAGTAATGCAGCATCTATCGTACACAATACTGTAGGCACACTTCATAGCATATGTATTTATAACCCATCTTCATTACATCTACTTGATGCTGGCCATGGGTCATTTTGGTGCTGGCAGGGAGAAAACACACTACATCCCTGTAATGCTGACATTGAATATTGTGATGCCCCAGTCTCCACCACCACCACTGTTCTTGTAATTCCTCTTCACACACACACAACCACGGTCACCACCAACACGCCACCCAGCACAGAGAAAGAGGCTATCAACGCTGTGGTCACTGTGTCCTGGGTGAAGCCAGGATACTGACAAGTCTCTCCATAGTACCACCAGTCATCGCCAATTGCACACCTGGATAGGGAGTGAAAGAGGATGAGTGAAAGAGTCAACAATCCACCCACTGCACACCTGGACAGAGAGGAATAGAACGAGTGAGAGAGAGAGTCAACAATCTACCCACTGCACATCTGGATAGGGAGTGGAAGAGGATGAGTGAAAGAGAACAATCCACCCACTGCACACCTGGACAGAGAGGAATAGAACGAGTGAGAGAGAGAGTCAACAATCTACCCACTGCACATCTGGATAGGGAGTGGAAGAGGATGAGTGAAAGAGAACAATCCACCCACAGCACACCTGGGCAGAGAGGAAGAGAATGAGAGAGAGTCAACAATCTACCCACTGCACATCGAGCGAAAGAGAGATCTAACAAGACACACCTATATAGAGGGTGGAGAGAGAAAGAGGGAGTCACTACACAGGCAAAACTAGTTGAAATAACGCCATTATAACCACAAACTTGTCATTATAACATCTTAACCAGTTTTGCCTGCTGGGCTGTTTGTGTGTTTGTAAAGGGAAAGACTGAACACCCTCTGGGGAAAAGGGAGGGAATAACTACAGTAGCTCTGTGACGCTGGAGGGAGATAATACAATGAGAAGAGAAACACGCAGTAGTTATTAATGAAGCGAGAGGGAGAGAGATAAATACAGTACAGACCATTGTACTGTGTAAGCTACAAGCCCTGACAGTAAAACAGCATTTCCAGCATCCAATACACAGACTCCCTCATTCCCACACGTGATGTTAGTGCAGGGGTCAGAGTGCGGCATGGCGGTGGTAACCATGGTGACGGGTGGCACGGTAGAGGAGGGGACGGGTTGGATCGCCGTCAGATGGGACACATCTGTAGAGAGTAACGAGATGGGGGGAGGGGGGGGCATATAAGTGATGAGATGAGGACAAGCACAAACCATATTAACATAGAAATGAATGTACAGACACGGATAGGATTGGATAGCATGATTGGTTATAGAAATTGCGAGTGGGTGTGAATTTCATACCTTCATATGATGTGGACGTGTTGGTAAATAGGGGGACCACCACAACCTATGGAATTTGAATGAGTGCGATGATAACCAACAAGGTAGTGTTAATTGGATATGTATGAAACATGGTATGCTAAAGATAGAGAGAATCTATCATGCTTTTAGAGAATGTAGAGAATAGTTTTAGCCTGTTTTTGATCAACTGCTAAATACGGTAGTCTGGTCCCAGATCGGTTTGTGCAATCTTGTCAAACGTGGCAATGACCATAGGACTTGGCGAGAAAGCACTTAATAGATCTGGGACCAGTGGAAGTTTTCAGTGCTTCTTACCCTCCATGGTGAGCATGAAGATGGTGTCTCCCCCATTGATGAAATCCCTGCTCTTGGCCCTGCCATGGGCCTGGTACACGGGTGTCCCGGTGCCCGGCCCATGGAAATATTTGGTCCCATCCGCCTCTGACACCTCAATGCCCACCTTACAAGGGTCTCCCCAGAAGAACAGCTCTGAAGTCTCTGAAAGGTAAAAAGGTTTCTCAATATTCTGTAAACATGTAAACATGACTTCATCTATGACGTTACAAGACTGCTACTTTAAGTCAGTGCAAAACCAGGTGGAAAATCTCCGAAAATAATGGCAATTTCACTCATCTGTCAATGGAATGTAACTCCATGTCTTAAAGGAATTCCCTTTGTCTCAAATCTGTCAGCTGATCTAGGATCATAATGAATAATATTTAATGGAAAGGGGGAACCTGATCCTAGATCAGTACTCCCACTCTGAGGTGCTTATGTTAACTAGGCAAGACAGTTTAGAATAAATGATTATTTACAATGACGGCCAACCCCGGCCAAACTCTAACCCGGACGATGCTGTGCCAATTGTGCGCCGCCCTATGGGACTCCCAATCACAGACAGTTGTGATAAAGCCTGGAATCGAACCAGGATCTGTAGTGACACCTCTAGGACTGAGATGCAGTGCCTTAGACCGCTGTGCCGCTCGGGACAGTTCACCCAAATCAACAAAGTCACTTATAGATGATTTCAAAATGATGAGCCCAAAATGCTAATATCGGTACCAGGACTTGGATGGGATTTGTGCTACAAATGCAAAAATGTTAGCTTTTCGAATCTTGTGCCAGGGAAACTAAACCAAAGCATGGATTTCTGTAAAAGCTTGTCCATAGACTGCTTACAGGGTAAGGAAATGTGTAATTTGGGTGAACTATGCCTTTAATGAATACTGGCCCTGGACTGACTACTTCATGAAGCTGGTTGAGAGAATGTCAAGTGTGTGCAGAGCTGTCATCAAGACTTTGAAGAATCTTACTACATGATTCCATATTGTTATTTCATAGTTTTGATGTCTTCACTATTATTCTACAATGTAAAAACCCTTGAATGAGTAGGTGTCCAAACTTCTGACTGGTACTGTATATAAATATTGTTACATACACCTAATAGGTGTAGTTAAATGTGTTGTTTTACAGGATCAGCCATAGTGGTACGGCTGCCCATGGAGCAAATTAGGTTTAAGTGCCTTGCTCAAGAGTACATCGACAGATTATTTATCTTGTCAGCTTGCGTAATCGAACCAGCAACCTTTCGGTTACTGGCCCAACACTTACTGCTAGGCTAGTCTCCCTAATGATTCTATATTATACAGATTAAACAGGTTCATTAAAACCAATACGATGGGTGTAAACTACTGATGTTAGAGATGTTGCCAACTAATGAGCTAAATAACCCGCTGGTTCCGGTTGGGGTGGGCTTCATCGTACTCTCGAACCAGCTGATCATTGGCGGTCCCCCTGATCTAGAGGAAGAATTGCAGGCACAGGTAGAGTAGTCTGCTGTCCAGCCTGGCTGTGTCTGCTGGTTTGCCTGTGGCAGTGCTCAAGTGCATGAAGTAGCCCAAGCCTTTGGACAATGGACACCAGTATCAATTTTCCTTCGGATTGTTAATAACTAGGGCTCAGAGTTTCCCTGACCAGGTATCAGGGTCAGGGAAAACTCTGGGCCCTATTTATAACTGCAGTTTTTAATAACACACAAATGAACTCCGCAGGACCTTTGATCATCCTTTGGACTATAAGATAATAATAAATCTGATCTGCCCCGTCAGGTACTGAGGAATGGAGGTTGATAGTGTTGTTGTGTGGTTGTTGTGTACTGGGGGGGTGCTCACCGGTGCATTTGCCCATGTTGGATTACTCCGTGGTGGGCCCGCTGGGGGCCTGGGTCACCGTGCTCCAGTCTGCCTGGTCTTCCGGGCCATACCACAGATGTTCTCCCTCTCAAAGACAGGTGTCCAAGAAAGTGGTGGAGCGTGCTGTATCAAAAGGACACATACTGAACATCGACTTGCCAATAGCTAAACAGCAATCACAGGGAAACTTTGACTTGCTGTAGACTCCATCCAGACACACATATCGATTATACAGTATGTGCCAAATGTTGTGCCTTTTTATCTAATTTTACCATGTACCCAGGCAGCTAAGACATCTATTCTCTCATAAAGTAACAATCAAATCATGTTTTATTTATCCACTAGGGTTCCCAAATACACACTAAGAAATACACCTACTGTTCCTGTTTTTACAAAATACCTAATTTCATCAAAATCAACAGGTGTTTTGCTTTGTACATATTACCTAGCTAATCACTGTACTTCAGGTGTGCTTTTTATAACAAAAATGTGAAATTCCAGCAAAGGAGGTTCCCTGCACTGTGGGTTTGATTGAACTACAGCCACTGATAAATATATCGGCAGATCAGAAGGCCAATGTGACTGTGACTACTGACTTGGTAGATCAGTCAGTCTGCTCAGACAGTTGTAGAATAGGATATATACTTTATAATGGAAATGTGTCTTCTGCCTTTTCCAACACAACCAGAGATACACACAAGTTGAGAGGCACAGGGTCAGCCACAGTGCAGCACCTCTGGATGATGAGCAATTGTGGGGGTTAAATACCTTGCTCAAGAGCACAGCGGCAGGAGATGGTGAATGGGATCAGAGACCATCAGCCTTCCAACTGTCAGTTCAGTTCCTTTCCCATTTTTGTGTCTCCCGGCATGGCCCTTCCGGTTGCTAGTCTGCCTCGCTCACCTCTAGTCTACTGACACCCAGAGATTAGTGTCCTAATATATCTGAAGGCTGGATTCAATCTGTATCTCAGAAGTATGGCGGAAGATCCACGTTGAAGCGGGATAGAAAATTAAAGGGCAAGGTTCCCGCGTTCACGGAGACAACCTTTATGGTAAACGCTGCATATGTCGGCTCAATCTAATATTACGTTGACCTTTTTACAGATTGAATTGAGCCCAAAGTCTCACTGTAGTTGTGTAGCTTAAAGTAACTTCATTTGAATTGGTCATTTGATTTCCAATTCAGCTGACATCTGCAGCATTTACCTGAAATGTGATCCCCACGAACGCAAGAACACAGCCTTTAAAAAGGTGCATTGTGGATAGCGGTCTACAGATTGAATCCCGGCCTTACTGCAATTGTAGAGCATAAAGCGACTGAGTCCTACTGCAGTCGTAGAGGCTCCGAACCTTGTCGAGGTCATTGTCGATGAACTCCACGCACTGTCCGACGACGTCGGCGAAGGCAGGGCTCTTGGTGAAGATATTGGGCTCTGTGCCATAACGCTGTCTTACTGTAGTGCATCGTGGAACCGTAGTTGTAGGGGACGCCCAGAGAACTCGATGTGGTGTCGTTGTAAGTGTTGAAGTTGTGTTCCCTGCCTGGGGATGGAGGGATAGAGAGAGAGGGGGTGTGAGAGAGAGCTGGCATGAAAGGGAGAGAGAGGGGGGACGAGAGCAGGGAGGGGTGAGAGAGAGAGTTCAGCCAGGTTGGAGGGATCAATTTCATTTAAATTTGGCAAGTTTAGCCATTATTTTCAAATCTAGCCTTGGATTTTCAATTTGTCTCCTGAATGGACAGAGTTGACATGTAATTGACCTTCAGACCCGAAAGGTCAGGGAGACAATCTCCCCAATGGCAGATCTGCAGGGTTAGGACTTCATGTGGATTACAGCATGCTGACTGGAATCTTAAAAATCATGTCGCTGCTCTTTGCCCTTCAATTACATCTGACAAAAGTAAAGCAATGACATGATAACAATGAATTGATAAACCATGCCCTAATCTCAAGTTATGCTTCCATCAATGCTTATATGGTGTCCTTAGCCTGCTTGTCTGAGAAGATTAGGCATGTGATCAGCACAATAAGACTTATTTGTTTGTCCTGATCACATAGCTTATTGCTCTTGGGAAAAGGCAAGATAAATCAACTGTGTCTTGTGTGTGAAACAACTCGTGTTTGATTAGGCTAGCACTAATCTGCCTTTTTGTTGTCATGTTGACATTGTGACTTTGGGACTAAAAAGGTTCTATCTGCAAAAAGCATAGTTCTGAGAATCAGTGTTCCCCATCCCAGATCTCAGAAGTGTTTTGTTGTGAATTCTTCTTTCATAGCCCATTAAGGTTCTCACCTTAAAGGTACCTAAAGTGCAGAGGATCAAAATCCTGAGGCAAGTTTAAGAAAACTGTAGCTAATTGAATAAATACATGATAGAATAACACTATTTTACCAAGATAGTCAGAACGCATCATCAAATACATTAAGAAATGTATTATGATCATCAGACGAAATAGTCATCACTGAACAACGATGTGGTAACATCATTTATTTTAAGATTTCTGACCGTGTTGTTTTTTGCTTGCATGCCATTGTAGCCTAGACCAGCGAGATGGCAAAGACGTGTTTTGATTGGTCTAACTTTATTTGTTCCGGCTTGTGATTGGATTGCAGATAGAACCTTACAGCTCCAAGATCAAATGGGTTTACGCAGGTAGATCTTTCAAAAAAATAAACATTTCACTTAAAATGTACTTCACAGGCATATGAATAATCATATAAAAATCATAGTGGCGGTCAGTGCCATTTTTAAGATGAGGGAGGAGGATTTTCTTTCTAATACAGCATATTGGATGACTCTCATTCATATTCCATTCACCCAGTTCAATGTAACAGCGATAGGTTTAGGCTACTACATGATACTCGAATTTTCCTTATACCCATCATGAGGTTGCTACAACCTAGCCTATGAATGACATTTACAACGTCGAGAGACAAACTTGAGGTGACAGACAGTGACATGAAATACTGCTCTTGCCTACATCTAGCTGATATATGGTGTAATCATTAGTCCAACAGTTGCAAACGAGAGTTTCTATTGGACAAATCCATGTATGTTTATCCCGGTTTTGTTCTGTTTGCTTCCGTTTAAGAAACGTTTTTCAACAGAATTAGCGGAATGAATACACACCTGATCACGTGTAAACATGAGTTCACTCTCATAACAGCAACGTTGTATTTCCCTCTCTTCCATTCGCTCGTGGACTTCATCAGTTCACAACAAATCAGCTGTATGTGACCAGGCGAAAAAAACCTTTCCTAGCCAAACCTTTACAAACAGCCAACATCGTTGTTACCATATTAGCTAAAGTAACGTCATAGTCAGCATAGCTAATATAACTAACATGTTATTATACAACGAGTGGGTCTAATCCTGAATGCTGATTGGTTAAAACCGCATTCCAGCTGGTGTCTATTTAACAATGGCCTGGTGTAACATAGGGTCCTTCTAGCAGTGGTAAGGCCAAAAATTCAGCAGTAGGTGGGCAGGCAGAGGTATAAATGGGGATTGATTTGCACAGCGCTGGTGATGATGGTACAATATACAAGACGATACAAGTTGATACACTACCAAAAGTATGTTGACACCTGCTTGTCGAACATCTCATTCCAAAATCATGGGCATTAATATGGGCAATTAAGTTGGGTGATTAGGCCTGGCTCACAGTCGGCATTTCAATTCATCCCAAAGGTGTTCGATGTGGTTGAGGTCAGGGCTCTCTACGGGCCAGTCAAGTTCTTCCACACCGATGAACAACCCATTTTTGTATGGACCTCGCTTTGTGCACTGGGGCATTGTCGTGCTGAAACAGGAAAGGGCCTTCTTCAAACTGTTGACACAAAGTTGGATCACAGAATCCTCTAGAATGTAATTGTATACTGTAGTGTTAAGATTTCCCTTCACTGGAACTAAGGAGCCTGAACCATGAAAAACAGGCCCAGACCATTATTCATCCTCCACCAAACTTTACAGTTGGCACTATTGCATTCAGGTAGGTAGCATTCTCCTGGCATCCGCCAAACCCAGATTCGACAGTCGGACTGCCAGAACATGAAGCGTGATTCATCACTCCAGAGAACGGGTTTCCCTATGCTCCAGTGTCCGCGAGCTTTACACCACACCAGCCGACGCTTGACATTGCGCATGGTGATCTTTATTTATCTGTTATTTTACCAGGTAAATTGACTGAGAACACATTCTCATTTGCAGCAACAACCTGGGGAATAGTTACAGGGGAGAGGGATGAATGAGCCAATTGTAAATTGGGGATTATTAGGTGACCATGATGGTTTGAGGCCCCGATTGGGAATTTAGCCAGGACATCGGGGTTAACACCCCTACTCTTACAATAAGTGCCATGGGATCTTTAATGATCTCAAAGAGTCAGGACACCTGTTTAACGTCCCATCCGAAAGACAGCACCCTACACAGGGCAGTGTCCCCAATTACTGCCCTGGGGCATTGTGATATTTTTTTAGACCAGAGGAAAGAGTGCCTCCTACTGGCCCTCCAACAGCATCTGGTCTCCCATCCAGGAACTGACCAGGACCAACCCTGCTTAGCTTCAGAAGCAAGCCAGCAGTGGTATGCAGGGTGGTATGCTGCTGGCATCTTAGGCTTATGTGCGGGTTCTCGGTGATTTAATGTTTGTCTATGGAGATTGCATTGCTGTGTGCTCGATTTTATACACCTGTCAGCAACATGTGTGGCAGAATGGTGTCACATCCCTCAATTAGAGTTCCATACATTTGAAGAATCTATGCCAAGGTGCATTGAAGCTGTTCTGGTGGCTCGTGGTGTCCCAACTCCCTATTAAGACACTATGTTGGTGTTTCCTTTATTGTGGCAGTTACACGTAATTCATTAATTGTAGTATTTATTTTATACAGTATATTTTGTTCATGTTTATCAAGGGTGGCAATCATTTTGGAGGTGACTATATTTGTCATTAGAAACATGCTGATTGAATTTCTTTGAAAAACATGTCATCTAATCGTTTCTCCCCACAAACATAAATATTTTGAGATGTCAAATGTCAATAACATATAATTTATATTTCAGTGGAGGCTCCTCAAAGGAGGAAGGGGAGGACCATCCTCCTCAGTAAATTTCATAAAGATTTAAATCAAACATTTAAAAAGTTATCCTGTTTAGATAAAACTATACTAAATATAATCACGTCAACAAATAACTGATTAAAACACTATTTTGCAATGAAGATCTACAGTAGCTTCAACAGCACTCTGTAGGGTAGCACCATGGTGTAGCTGGAGGACAGCTAGCTTCCGTCCTCCTCTGGGAACATTGACTTCAAAGCTAAAACCTAGGAGGCTCATGGTCCTCACCCCCTTCCATAGACTTACACCGTAACTATGACAACTTCCGGAGGACGCACTCCAGCTTATCAGAGCTCTTGCAGCATGAACTGACATGTTGCCCACCCAATCAAAGCATCAGATAATTAAATCTAGTACTGAACACATAAGCTACAGCTAGCTAGCACTGCAGTGTATCAAATGTGGCGAGTAGTTGACTCAAAGAGAGTTGAACAGTTTGGAACAAATTAATTTCTTCCAAAATGAAGGAGAAGCAAGAGAAACAGAGATTGTCATATTTTTTCACTTTCAGTTTCACTTACTTAGCTAGCAAATGCAGCTAGCTAGTTTGACAACTGAAACACCCTACTCAAACAGATGTCTGCTATGTTAGCTAGCTGGTTATGACTTTCCAACGCTGGAACTCTTCCAAGTCAAGGTAAGTTTTTGGTATTATTAATTTAGGGTTTCCTTAAGTGTTAATGCTCAACAAGCCAGTGTTTGGAGGATATATTGACATGGGTGTTAGTAATATAATAAAACCAATATAATCTCCAAACACCGGCTTTGAGGGCATTATCACTTTTATACAACGGATTACCAACACATTCACATAACGTTATTTTGATTAATTTATTCATACTATTTCGTCCTTTCACAAGATATAGTCCCGGCACAAATCTAGGGTTGCTAGAGACGAGACGTCGTTCAGTCTATTTGTTCTGTATCTATGGACCTTGTCAATCGTTCTAAATGTGCCATTGCCATACTGGCTGGCAACGTTCGAATCCCTTGCTTGCTAGCTAGTCAACTACGGCTAAGTTATTGTGATGTAAACCAGAATAACAGCAAAGTAGCTGCATTTGCACTTGTTTAAACTGTGAAATTTATTTGAGTACATCCATAACAATGAGCTAATGAGGCGTGATTTTGCCTGGCATAGAAGCTAGTCAATAACACAATCACTTCTGAAGCTGGAAATACGGCAAAGTAGCTGTGTTTAGTTTGACCTTTTTTTGTATATATCCATAAAAAATTATGGCAGCTGATTCATGATTTTGACTGGCTGAGAAACACTGCCTTCCTTGTCTCGACTCATTCATTACTACGGGACAGCAGGAGATCGAATTTGAATATTGAAACAATGTTGCACATGTCGGAGAGACAGACAGCAAGGTTCAAACAAATATCCGCTGTTGAAAACTAAATGTTAGTCTAAAAGAAATGTGAGATAATGTCGAGATGCTTTTTATAGTGGAGATCAGGTTTATAAGTTGCCTGGCTGGGCTGATAAGACAGTGAATTGCGCAGTCAGATGGAACAGAGTAAATAGGCATTTCAACGTCATAGATTTAGCCAGTGGCAATATGTGGATTATAAACTGGGTGGTTCAAACCCTGAATGCTAATTGGCTGAAAGCTGTGGTATATCAGACCATATACCATGGGTATGACAAAACAAATATTTTTACTGCTCTAATTACGTTGGTAACCAGTTTATAATAGCAATATGGCAGCTCTGGGGTTTGTGATTTATGGCCAATATACCACGGCTAATGGCTGTGTCCTAGCACTCAGAGTTGCGTCATGCATAAGAACAGCCCTTAGCCGTGGTATATTGGCCATATACCACACCCCCTCGGGCCTTATTGCTTAATCTCCATGAACTCTAAACAGAAGGTTTATTTAAAGAGGAAAGAACGCTGATGGAAGGGTTGATTACACTGCATCCATACCTGTAAATCAGAATTAAGACTGTGGCTGATATGTCACATATGATATCTAGCCATTTTAACACCTTCATGAGTTATTCACAAATGTAGTCACTTCAGACGATTTATCATCAAAGAGAACATTTAAATGAAAAAGTTTCAGTCCTCTTGCCGAAGATCCAATACAATGTGTCCTGTCCTTGATTATAGGTTGCAACTGGGACAAGGTAAAGATCGACCAATCAAACTGAGCTTAATATAGAATCTGAGTTCACTGTTGTGAAACTAGGACTCAGGTGATTGGTTATTGATATTCTTAGGACGCTGCTTTATTTTACTTAAAATAATAGGATCTTAGGGAGATGCCTAATATTGTAGAACTGATTCAGTCTCAGCTCTGGCCATGCATTCACCTTCACTGACCATTAAGAATTCTGGGTAGTTACAGCACTATGGCCTCTGGAACACTCAAATAAAGGTTCAATAAAAATAAATATTGAAAAAAAACATTGCCACCGTAGTCAGGTACTCTCTGATACTACTACTAGTAGTACCACAGTACTAATACTAGTACTTCTAGGTTTAGTACTTTGGCTACTACAGCATTATTGAAATGATTGGGTTGTTCACCAATGTGGAGCCTTTTGAGAAGTGTAACTTGGTTAAAAAAAATCAGAATAATTGATTTCACCTATCATTCTGTCACTAAGTACACATGTTCACCTTCAGAAAAACATGTTTTCCCATCTAAAGAGGTTGAATAAAAAATAAAAAATCTATAGTAAGTGCCTATTAAGTGCCAAATAAACTTACAGGGTTGACCGTAAATTTCATCTTAAATCATCCATAAATCACCTTGTGACGGCGTGAATGGAAGCTTCTTTTATTCAACAGGGAGTGGCAATTGAATATAAGTGTCAATCTTTTTTATTGTTCAAGGCCCAGTGCAGTCAGAATTCTGTTTTTCCTGTGTTGTGTATTGTACAACAGCTGGTAAAACTAACACTGGAAAAGTGTAAAAATCAGTGTTATTTCCTGAGTTGCTGGTTGAAAATAAAATCTACACAGGATCTTCTATTTAGCAGGTTTGCATGGGCAGGAATTTCATCACCAGGCGGTAAATTCGTTAATAGACCAATAAAAAAAAAAGAGAATTCCGAACCCCTCTGCCAATAACAGCTAGTTTTCCCCTCCCAACTCAGACCACCCCCAGACAGCCCTAGCTAAGTTTTGCTTGAGATGTTTTTTTGTTGCTAAAAATCTATTTTGATCAATTATTATAGAAAACTATTACTATTAAAACGTATAATGTTCAAGACTAATAATGTTCAATGTTTCTTCTTTATTTAAAAATGTATAATTTCACCATAATAAAACGGTTCAGTTCAGTTCACGTAGCAGGGTTGACCTTAAAATGAGGGGACAGATGTAAATTAATCCCTAATCACATGAAATAAATAATAATCTTCAGAAATGACCAACTAGGTTCAATAAAAATAAATATTTTTAAAAAACATTGCCACCGTAGTCAGGACCACGGGTGGGGCAGTGGTCTAAGGCACTGCATTGCTGTGACACTAGAGACGCTGGGTTTGAGCCCAGGCTCTGTTGCAACTCTGTGCACCAATATTGAATTTTAAAAGTCTGTTCTATTACATTATTATTAGTCTCCTATAGACCACATGGAGAATTCAATAAATCTGTCGCAGCCGGCCGCAACTGGGAGGCCCATGGGGCAGTGCACAATTGGCTTAGCGCCGTCCGGGTTAGGGAGGGTTTGGCCAGCAGGGATATCCTTGTCATCGCGCACTAGTGACTCCTGTGGCTGGCCGGGCACAGTGCACGCTGACCAGGTCGCTAGGTGTATGTCGTTTCCTCCGACACATTGGTGTGGATGGCTTCCGGCTTGGATGCGTTCTGTGTTAAGAAGCAGTGCGGCTTGGTTGGGTTGTGTTTCGGAGGACGCATGGCTCTCGACCTTCGCCTCTCCCGAGTTCGTACGGGAGTTGCAGCGATGAGACAAGACAGTAACTACTAACAATTGGATACCGCGAAATTGGGGAGAAAAAGGGGGTAAAAAAAATAATAAATGACCAACTAGGGCTAATGGGGAAAACCTGGAAAAAAATATTTGGGGGTTAAGTGGGTTGAAATCTTCCTAGAAATCACAGAGGGACATTTTTGTACTTTAGCAAGACTTTATTCATATGACAAATCTGATTCATTGAATTGTCCATGTGGTCTATATTAAAGGGGACTAATAATGTAATACAACAGACTTTTAAAATGTAATATTGGTTCCTACTTAAAATATCAAAGGGATGCATGCAAAAGGCACCATTTCATGGAATGACCTCACTACTAGTAGTACTAATCCTATGATTCTGTGGATTTAGTGTCTGTATACTCGCCCAGTCATGTGGATCGTATCCACAGGAACAGGGCTGACTTTCTTAGTGGCTGATGTGATGGGTGGGGGTGGTGCTTCAAGATGGGTGCCGTACTCAAGGTACTTCCTGCAGCTTTAGTAGTTCATTCTCATCTTGTTGAAAAACTTCTGAAAAGTGAAATCCCAAATGAGGTATAACCATTAACATAAAATGGGTGATGTGAGGGTTAATATTAGGTAACACCTCATGTAGAACAACGAGCCAGATATTTCACCAGGTGAATAAATGTGAAGCATCTGGTTGGTGTTTCCATTCCCTACCTGTTACGTTCCTTGTCGTAAGGCATGGACCAAAGCGCAGCGTTATAAGTGTTCATGATTTTTATTCATCAAATCACTCGAACAAAAAAAACAAAGTGAAAGCCGAACAGTCCTGTAAGGCAAAGGAACTATACAGAAAACAACTACCCACAAAACACAGGTGGGAAAAGGCTGCCTAAGTATGATTCCCAATAAGAGACAACGATAGACAGCTGCCTCTGATTGGGAACCACACTCAACCAAAAACAAAGAAATAGAAAACATAGAAATAAAGAAACTAGAATGCCCACCCTAGGCACACCCTGGCTAAACCAAAATAGGGAATAAAAGCCTCTCTATGGCCAGGGCGTGACACTACCAAATATGGTGATGAGAGGAAGCCCAGTGGCTAGCAGTGGGAGATGGATTTTGGTCGACATTCTGCACATTTTCTCAAGGATGATACATTTGATCACCATACATTATTTTTCTAAAACTAGAATAGACTTTACCCTTTGCCAAAGTTTTTCAAAATGTCATTTTTTAGGAGTGCAAGAACAAATTGAGTTTTTGCACACGTGCAGTTCACAGAGTAGGCGTTCCCTAACAGAAATATGCAAATAATGCGAGAAAGCTCCAAAAGGCAAGCTCGCGAATGGCTCTGCTCAACTCCTTGTTGTTCTGCCCACTATGATTAATTTGCTCCCATTGGAAACGACAGGCTCTGGTCTAGCTTGAGTTAGTTATAAAAATCTTTGGTAACACTTTATTTTAAGGGGCCCTTATTTCAGTGTAATTATGTAACACATATGTAACACATATTGTAATTAATTGTAATAATTCATAGTTACTGTACTAACATGTAACTGGTGGTATTTGCAGTCCGTAATTAACGAGGTGTAACAACGAATGATTGTTACCACGCTTGAGTCAAGTTTCTGATACCATACGAACACATTTGTTAGTCTGCAGAAACCATGTTATACTGTAACTGTTAGCCCATTGAAAACCAACCACCTCATTGACACAACTCAGTGTACAATGTAAATCTGGTCATGGTGTGATTTGGGTGGGCATTCTATGTTCTATTTTCTATGTTTTGTATTTCTTTGTTTTGGCTGGGTATGGTTCTCAATCAGGGACAGCTGTCTATCGTTGTCTCTGATTGGGAACCATACTTAGGTAGCCCATTTCCCTCCTTTCTGTGTGGGAAGTTGTCTTTGTTTGTGGCACTATAGCCCTTAAGCTTCACGGTCGTTTTGTATGGGTTATTGTTTTGTTGGTGTCATTTTAAATAAAGGAAAAATGTATGCTCACCACGCTGCACTTTGATCCAGTTCTTTCAATGGCCGTGACAGAACTTCCCACCACCAAAGGACCAAGCAGTGTGGTGAAAGTGACTCCTGGACATGGGAGGAGATCCTGGATGGTAAGGGACACTGGAGGCAGGCTGGGGAATATCGCCGTCCAAGGGAGGAACTGGAGGCAGCTAAAGCAGAGCGGCGGCGATATGAGGAGGCAAGTCACCGAAGCAGACACGAGAGGCAGCCCCCCCAAAAAACAAATTGGGGGCACACGGGGAGATTGGCAGAGTCAGGTTATAGACCTGAGCCAACTCCCCGTGCTTACCATGGGAAGAGAGTGACTAGTCAGGCACCAGGTTATGCGGCTCTGCGCTGTGTGTCTCCAGTGCGCTCTCATAGCCCGGTGCGCTCTCTGCAAGCTCCCCGCAGTTGCCATGCTAGAGTTGGCATTAGGCCAGGAGGGATTGTGCCGGCTCAGTGCTCCTGGTCTCCGGTGTGTCTCTTTGGCCCGGGTTATCCTGCGCCAGCTCTACGCACGGTATCCCCAGTTCGCCAGGAGAACCCCGTGCGGCCAGTTCCAGCACGTGCCGGGCTAAAGTGGGCATGCAGCCAAAATGAGAGATGCACGTGGTAAGCATCAGATCCCAAGTGCTCCCCCACAGCCCGGTTCATCCTGTGCTTCTTCTAAGGACCAGGCCTCCTCTGTCTTCCCAGCCTAGTGGGCCCTGTGGCAGCCCCACGCACCAGGCTGTCTATATGTCTCTCCCATCAGTGAGGGTCCCCAGTCCGGAGTCTCCAGTGACGGTCTCCGGTCCGGAGCCTCCGGCGACGGTCCCCAGTGTGATTTGGGTTGGCATTCTATGTTCTATTTTCTATGTTTTGTATTTCTTTGTTTAGGCTGGGTTTGGTTCTCAATCAGGGACAGCTGTCTATCGTTGTCTATGATTGGGAACCATACTTAGGTAGCCCTTTTCCCTCCTTTCTGTGTGGGAAGTTGTCTTTGTTTGTGGCACTATAGCCCTTAAGCTTCACGGTCGTTTTGTATGGGTTATTGTTTTGTTGGCGTCATTTTAAATAAAGGAAAAATGTATGCTCACCACGCTGCACTTTGGTCCAGTTCTTTCGACGTGACAAGATATGACACCAATCTCGATGAAAATGTGCAAATCAATTTGATTGGAAGTGCACAACTCCATGCCTCGTCAAGAGCCATTTCTCACTAAATTCTGCCATACGTGGAGAATCTAGGATTTACATGTACAACAAATTATTGGGATTTATCAAACTGTTGCAGGCAACATACAGGCATGTTTTTATTAATAAATCAGAGCCATACTATGTATATTTCTCTGGTAAACGCCCTCCATTCACCTTTTATGGTAACAGAAACACCCTAATTTGCTGTCTGATTTGGAGATGTTGGAACTGAGCCATGACAGTTTTGGTATGGGCAGAATGTGTTAATCTTTTGCAGTGACCTTTTCATGCCACCTATACCCTCACATCACACCCCTTGGCTGTGCTGCTCATGCATTGAATCTGCTCCTCAAGGACATCATGGCACTGAAAACAATGGATACACTCTACAAGAGAGCCAATGAAATTGTTAGGTATGTGAAGGGTCCTCAAGTTATAGCAGCAATCTACCTCACCAAGCAAAGTGAGAAGAGTAAGAGCACCACATTTGAAGCTGCCCAGCAACACCCATTGGGGTGGTGTTGTCATCATGTTTGACAGTCTCCTGGAGGGGAAGGAATCTCTCCAAGAAAGGGCATTATCACAGTCTGCCGATATGGACAGCCCCATCAAGAGGATCCTCCTGGATGATGTATTTTGGAAGAGAGTGGTAAGCAGCCTGAAACCTATAGCAGTAGCCATTGCACGGATTGAAGGAGCGAATGCCATCCTGTCTAATGTTCAGACTCTGCTTGCAGATGTAAGAGAAGATATCAGTACTAGCCTGCCCACTTCACTGTTGCTCCAAGCAGAGGAAACTGCAGTTCTGAAATACATCAAAAAGCACGAAGACTTCTGCCTGAAGCCCATACATGCCGCAGCGTACATGCTGGCAAGAGCATCCTGTCTGGTGCAGAGATCAACAAGGCGTATGGTGTCATCACTACCGTGTCTCGCCACCTTGGCCTGGATGAGGGCAAGGTTCTTGGCAGTCTGGCGAAGTACACTTCCAAGCAAGGGCTTTGGGATGGAGATTCAATATGGCAGTTGTGTCAACATATCTCATCAGACACCTGGTGAAAGGGACTTTGTGGATCTGAGGCTCTTTCCCTTGTTGCCTCCATCATCCCCCTACAAATCCCATCAACATCAGCTGTCTCAGAGCACAACTAGTCCTTGTTTGGGAACACACACACCAAAGCACGCAACAGGCTGACCAATACAAGGGTTGAAAAATGTGTGGCCATCCAAGCAAATTTTGGGCTTTTTGAGCCTGACAACGAGCCATCCTCAACAAGGTTGGAAATTGACAGTGAAGATGAGGCCTCAGAGTCTGATGTTCAAGAGGTGGACATTGAGGAGGTCCAGGAAGCAGACATGGAAGCCTGAGAGGAAGACAACTAAATCTTTAGTTTCTAGACTATCATTTTACAGATGTATGTTAAATGTTTTTGGGAGATGCGATGGATCATTGGGGATCATTCAATATTTCCTTTATTTTGTTGTTCAGTGAAATCATCCCATGTGAAGAGTCAACTCATTTAATTAAAGTTCAATTCGTAACTAAATAGTTTTTTAAAATTTCTATTGGAAGCATTTGCAATTATGTCTACATATGATAAGGTAAAATGTTTATGTTTCTGTCTCCATATGATATGGTAAATATATCCAATGCAAAAAACATCTACATTTAAATGGTATTAATATGAATTTGCATACATTTCCGTTAATTCCCATATATTCCTGTTAATTCCCATATATTCCCATTAATTCCCACGGAAAGTTTCCACCTCTGAATATTCCCCAAAATGTGCAACCCTAGTCACAACATGTTGAAGTAACAATGCATTAGAATGTTGTCCACGACCATTCTCTTACCTTACCCTATTGGATTAATAAATATTGTTAGACTCCAACCATCTGCCTCATGTGTCTGCATCTGGGTCTCGCCTTGTGTCATGATACCACCTGTACAATCTTCTTAGAGAATTGTAACTGATTTAAATTGAATTGACAAGTGTAAATACAACAGGGCAAACCCACCTGACAATTACATTTTCACTTTCACTCTGTTGACGTGAGGAAGTTAGGAAATTACCTAATTTCTGACCGCTTAAAACGTCATTCACTCATACAAGTCTTTGGCTTTGAACTGGTCAGGTGTACAAGGCATGTAACAACTTTGATTAGGCAATTTCTTAATCATTTTCTGGACACTAATCTTTGGAAATGTTCAAGTCATTACAAAACTTCAAAGGGATCAATTTAATGGTTGTTTGCACATTATTATTCACCAGTAAGGGCATGATACCTGTTAGACATTCAGCCCTCAGCCTCTGACGCTGTCATATAGTTCCTTACCTACAGAGAAGCGACTGCTAACCTCCCTGCATTGACTCCAAGCTACGCTGTGTGCTTTATTATCAAAACAGTGGCAGAGTGAAAAAATATTATACAGCTAATTTTTTCTGACAGAAGTCAATATCTGACCATTAGTTAAAGGTACCAGCTCATGTACAAGTACCAGTCAAAAGTTTGTACACACCTACTCATTTAAGGGTTTTAATTTGTACTATCTTCTACATTTTATAATAATAGTGAAGACATCAAGACTATGAAATAACATACATGGAATCATGTAGTAACCAAAAAAAGTGTTAAACAAATCAAAATGTATTTGAGATTCTTCAAAATAGCCACCCTTTGCCTTGATGACAGCTTGATGAGGTAGTCACTTGGAATGCATTTCAATTAACAGGTGTGCCTTGTTAAAAGTACATTTGTGGAATTTCTTTCCTTCTTAATGCATTTGAGCCAATCAGTTGTGTTGTGACAAGGTAGGGGTGGTATACAGAAAATAGCCCTATTTGATAAAATACGAAGTCCATATTATGGAAAGAACAGCTCAAATAAGCAGAAACGACAGTCCATCATTACTTAAGACATGAAGGTCAGTCAATCCGGAAATTTTCAAGAACTTTGAAAGTTTCTTCAAGTGCAGTCGCAAAAACCATCAAGCGGTATGATAAAACTGGCTCTGATGAGGACCACCACTCTGTGAAGCATTTATTTGGACTGCAATTTCTGAAGCTGGTAACTCTAATTTAACACGTTTGTTAGAGTTAACAGCCTCAGAAATTGCAACCCAAATAAATGCTTCACGGAGTTCAAGTAACAGACACATCTCAACATCCACTGTTCAGAGGAGACTGTGTGAATCAGGCCTTCATGGTCAAATTGCAGCAAAGAAACCACTGCTAATGGACACCAATAATAAGAAGAGACTTGCTTGGGCCAAGAAACACGAGCAATGGACATTCGACCGGTGTAAATCTGTCCTTTGGTCTGATGAGGTCCAAATTTGAGATTTTTTTTGTTCCAACCACTGTCTTTTTGAGACACAGAGTACGTCATTGATTGTGTATTCATTTCACGCTTTCTATCTTTCTATTGATCGAGTTCCCACTGATCGATCACATGATACTGGTGGACTTCCCTCTATCTATCTCTTCTTGCCATTAATATTCATATCTACATTTACAGTCATGTCTAATGTGAGATGGAGAGTGGATGAAGGTTTCATTACTGGCGAACCGGTCGTCCAGGGATATCCTGAATTGTGACCTCTCTCTCTGCCCGGCAGCTGTGGTCCTGTCCAAATGGCGGGGCAGTGCTGTGGCAGTTGGGAAATGGATGTGTGACTGAACTGCTGTGTGGTCTGGTACGTGTTATTTAGGCCTTGTGCAGGCGCTGTAGTCGACTGAACTGCAATGTAAGAGCATCATTGGCTCAGCAACCACTGGCTACAGCTGTTCATATCAAGGGGTTTGAACGGTGATGTCCTGGAACTGTCGAGAGATCAACTGGAGTTACGGAACAAACAACACTGTTGCATTCAGTATACGTCAAACTACAGGCAGAATTTGATATAATGTATTGTATACACATGTAGGAGAAAAACAAACTTTTTATTTGACGTTTTGAGAAACTTGCTGAACACCTATCAGGGCCAAGTATTACTATACAGTATGTGAGTTCAGTTGAAATATGGTCATAATAGGCATGTATTGATCTTCGTCTTGCTTTAACAGCCAACACCTTTTGATACACCGAAAGAGTTGTGCCTGGGGAGCTTTTTCAAAGTAAAGAGGCACATTCTCACACAGAAGGATTCAGGAGGAGGAAGTAGTTAATTAACCGCCTGACCAGTCTAGCACTGGACATATTTGTCAAGTGAGTCAAGTGAAATGGAAAGATGATAGCACTTAATCATGCATGGATCATCGACCCCTATCGCGGCAGAGCTTCATTTGAGCGAGTTCCAGTCTCAGAGAAATCTGGTCAATTGAAGGCCCCTTGTTACACAGCCAGACTAGTTAGAACTCTCATTACTCTCATTTGACTGTCCTCTATTAAAACAATGATCCATGTGCTCCCAACTCACCCTAAACTATCTAAATAAATATATATGGAGTGTGTGACTTTATTTTGATAGGTTATCGTTTATTTGCTGTTAGTCAGCAGGCTTTTGATCCCACCTTGTTTTAACACATGCGATTAAGCTGATCAAGCTCGTGGTGAGAAGCTAATTAGTAGAATACGGTGTGCTAGATTTAGGATGGAACGAAAGCCTGCAGGAGGGTAGGGAGCTGATGTAGATAGTATCACTTTACATGCATGCACACACACTCAAGGACACACACACAGACAGATTGAGTTACATAAGAGGCTAGCCTATAATAGGGCAGGGGCCAAATACTTTAGATATGGTTATGAGGGATAAGGCCCAGGGCCCGGTTTCCTGATAGCGATGGAACTTAGGCTTACAAGTGTTTTAACATGCAACTTTACTACAACGGCCAAAGATGTAATATGCATTTCCCAAAACACCAGGCAAAGACAAATGTTGTCGTTGGAGCAGGGTAACCTAGTGGTTAGAGTGTTGGGCTAGTAACATTAAAGGTTGCAAGTTCAAATTCCCCCAGCTGACAAGGTACAAATCTGTTGTTGTGCCCCTGAACAAGGCAGTTAACCCACTGTTCCTAGGCTGTCATTGAAAATAAGAATTTGTTCTTAACTGACTTGCCTAGTTAAATAAAGGTAAAACATTTTTTTTTAAATGTGTTGATACTGATAGGATCGAAAGCAAGGCAGCGCCTCTCTTGGGTCAGCTTTCGCTTTTCAAATATCACCTTAACTTAACAGTAGAATTATTCCAAAATACTGAGGACTGATCAGCTCCTATAGATATATGATCTATGGCTTCTAATAGGTCATATTGAGGTGGCTTATTCTAATGACTCACCATATATGAAAGCACAAAACCAGAGATGTGGCACATTGTGAACACACATCATGAAACATATTGTGGCAAAAATAAAATAGCCTAGGCTACAACAGCCTACAATTAGCAAAACAGAATAACTAAATTGATTGAATATGAAATAGATTTCAATAGCCCAATTCTTGAAATACATAGGCCTGTGTGTAGCTCTATTTTATATTTTAATGCTATCATCTCAGTTTTCATTTTAAGCTATTTTTTCTTTTCGCTTGTTTGTAACACACTCCAGAGGCTCCAGTGTGGCACAGCGATCTAAGGCATTGCATCTCAGTGCTAGAGGCGTCACTACAGACTCTGGTTCGATACCGGGCTGTATCACAACCGGCTGGGACCGGAAGTCCCATAGGGTGGCACACAATTGGCCCAGCGTCGTTAGGGGAGGGTTTGGCCGGGGTAGGCAGTCCATGTAAAATAAGAATTTTTAACTGAATTGCATAGTGAAATAAATCTAATTAAAATAAACTGCAAAGGCATTGGCAATTTTGAATTTCTTGTTATCTTCTTTCTGAATTCATCAGCGGTCAGATACAGATAAACATCTTGATTCCATACTGAACAAAAATATAATTGCAACATGTAAAGTGATGGTCCCATGTTTCATGAGCTGAAATAAAACAGCCAAGAAATTTCACATATGCACAAAAAGCTTATTTCACTAAAATGCTATACAGAAATGTGTCTACATCCCTGTTAGTGAGCATTTTCCATTTTCCAAGATAATCCATCCACCTGACAGGTGTGGTATATCAAGAAGCTGATTAAAGAGCATGATCATTAAACAGGTGCACCTTATGCTGGGGACAATAAAAGGACACTCTAAAATGTGCAGTTTTGTCACACAACACAATGCCACAGATGCCTCAAGTTGAGGGAACATGCAATTGGAATGCTGACAAAAGGAATGTCCACCAGAGCTGTTGCCAGAGAACTTAATGTTTATTTCTCTACCATTAGCCGTCTCCATCATTGCTTTAGAGAGTTTGGCAGTACCTCCAACCAGCCTCACAACCACAAACCACATGTAACCATGCCAGCCCAGGACATCCACATCTGGCTTGTTCACATGCAGGATCATCTGAGACCAGCCACTCAGACAGCTGATGAAACTGTGGGTATTGCGGTGAATTGTTAGATACTACTGCACTGTTGGATCTAGGAACACAAGCATTTCGCTACACCCGTAATAACGTGCTAAATATGTGTATGTGACCAATAACATTTGATTTGATTTGATTTTGAATTGGGAAACCGGGCCCAGTTCTGCACAGCATGCTACGGAACACAGAAAACAGTCCATTTTACATTACAATTCATGAGAGTGATAGAATCAAGCTGTAGCATAGCCTTAACAAGGATGTAAGGATGTGAGAGCCACAAGTAAGACTTTTAAGACCGTTAGCAGAAAGGTAGAGCTTTTTTAATGTTTTTTCAAATCCATGTTGCTGTTTGAAAAGCCATTATCTTGGCATATAACACATTTCTTGTAAATTCATAAAATGGGAATGACCTGTATTTTTTGTTAATATCTGAACATTGACCTCTCTCTGTCTTCTCCCATTGATTTCTTTCTCACTCAATCTTTCCCCTCACACAATCTCCATCTCAACTTTATTTTCTCTTCTTCCCCTTGTCATCATCCTCTATCAACCTCCACTCCCCAACAGCGTTTCACTTAGTGTAAAAGAGTCAAAGAGTCTGAAAAAGTTTACATCAGGACATTTCCTCAGTTCCCATTCATAATGAATTCATTCATAATCCTCCATCATCACAAATGATCACACAAGACAACACCTTATTCAAAAAATGTCATCCAGGTCAACCATATAATGAAACTTGTTGGCTACTTTATGAACAAGAAAAGGGTGAATTTGGGTTTTATAATACCTGACTCCTGACTTTGCAATTAAATTAAATTATACTCCGAATTACTAGCCTCTGAAAATCCTCGGCATACCGACACTCACCACGGATGTTTCTGTGATTGAATATCGATGTTGCTGGTCATACAAATTCAAACGGGCCACACTGTATGGTGTATTGAAGGAAAGCCTCATTTGTTGTCTGTGGTGAATTTTAATGTTTTGCTCGAAGAGTTCCACATTAAAACACTTCCCTTTTTTGGGGGTTTAAAATCCCATCATGGTCACGTGTCAAAACCTTACTGGCTCTGATGTTGGTAAGGGATATTAACACTGTTGTGGGTTTTCCTATGTGAACTTATGAGGTCCAAATTGATGATAATGAGCATTGTCAAAGTCCCTTGTAAAAATGAACGAGTGGAAATTATCAAAGTAAAAAGACACCTTGAGAACATACAACTGGCGTAAAAGAGAATTGACAACTACAACTTTTCCACGCATTTCTTTCTTTGTCAACTCAAAGAGAACTGAATCTGAGATGCCCTTTGAAGATACTGTATCTGCAGAGAAGATCTACAGATATAGTGAACAGAAGTGGAGGCCGGCATGAGCTTCTTATGTTTGAATCTTCAGTGAAAGGAGTCATGGAATAAAACACAGGCAGGCAGACAATGCATTCTTTTAGCATAAAAAAAGAGGTTGAAACAAAGGGCCGGTTGGCATTATCCTTTCCCCTGTCAGTTCTGTGAATGTCACGCCCTGGTCTTAGTATTTTGTGTTTTCTTTATTTATTTGGCCAGGCCAGGGTGTGACATGGGTTTATTTTGTGGTGTGTTTTTGTATTGGGGTTTTAGTAGGTATTGGGATTGTGGCTTAGTAGGGTTGTCTAGAAAAGTCTATGGTTGCCTGAGGCGGTTCTCAATCAGAGGCAGGTGATTATCGTTGTCTCTGATTGGGAACCATATTTAGGCAGCCATATTCGTTGAGTGTTTGGTGGGTGATTGTTCATGTCTCTGTGTTTGTTTGCACAAGATAACCTAAACAGCCTTTCGCGTTACGGTTCTTGTTTTTGTATTGTTTGTGTTTATTCGTTTATTAAACATGTATGAAAATTACCACGCTGCATTTTGGTCCGATCCTTGCTACACCTCTTCGTCAGAGGAGGAGATAGAAGAAAACCGTAACAGGAATCACCCACCACAACAGGACCAAGCGGCGTGGTGACAGGCAGCGGCAGCAGGAGCAACTAAGTTTGGAATATACGACTTGGGAGGAAATAGACAGGTGGGCGGTCGACCCAGGGAGAGTGCCGGAGCCCGCCTGGGATTCGCTGGAGCAGTGCGAAGAGGGTTATAGGAGAATGGAGTTGAAGAGATTAGCATGGCGGCGCGGAAAGAAGCCCGAGAGTCAGCCCCAAAAATGTATTGGGGGGGGGCTCAGGCTCAGGCTCAGGGAGAGTGTGGCAGAGTCAGGGTTCAGACCTGAGCCAACTCCCCCTGTTTATCGTGAGGATCCAAGGAGGAGACCAGAACCAGAGCCGGTGTTGGAGGTGAGCGAAGCAGAGACTGTGAAGGAGTTAATGGGGAAAGTGGAGGAGAGAGATGAGGGAGTTGCTAGTTTGGTGCTTTAGGTACGATATTCGCCCGACGGAGCGTGTCGGGGATTTGATGGCACCTGGGTCAGCGCTCCATACTCGTCCTGAGGTGCGTGTTAGCCGGCTGGTGAATATTGTGCCAGCCTCACGCACCAGGCCTCCTGTGCACCTCCCTAGCCTTGCCTGTGCCAGCCCTGCTCTCAAGCTCTCCAGTACGCCTTCACGGTCCGGTCCATCCTGTGCCACCTCCACACACCAGGCTTCCTGTGCGTGTTCTCGGCCCAGTACCACCAGTGCCAGCACCACGCACCAGGCCTTCAGTGCGCCTCGCCTGTTCAGCGCTGCCAGAGCCTTCCTCCTCTCCAACGCTGCCGGAGTCTCCCGCCTGTTTAGCGCTGCCAGAGCCTTCCTCCTCTCCAACGCTGCCGGAGTCTCCCGCCTGTTTAGCGCTGCCAGAGCCTTCCTCCTCTCCAGCGCTGCCGGAGTCTCCCGCCTGTTTAGCGCTGTCAGAGCCTTCCTCCTCTCCAGTGCTGCCGGAGACTCCCGCCTGTTTAGCGCTGCCAGAGCCTTCCTCCTCTCCAGCGCTGCCGGAGTCTCCTGCCTGTTCAGCGCAGCCAGAGCTGCCAGTCTGCATGGAGCAGCCAGAGCTGACAGTCTGCATGGAGCAGCCAGAGATGCCAGTCTGCATGGAGCAGCCAGAGATGCCAGTCTGCATGGAGCAGCCAGAGATGCCAGTCTGCATGGAGCAGCCAGAGCTGTCAGTCTGCATGACTAAGACTTGGTTGGAGTGGGGTGGGCGTCTGTCCACGGTGGCGGCTCCGGCTCGGGACGTGGACCCCACTCCAACCAGGAGCAGCCAGAGCAGCTAGATCCGCCAGTCAGCCAGGATCCGCCAGTCAGCCATGATCTTCCAGATCCGCCAGTCAGCCAGGATCCGTCAGTCAGCCAGGATCTTACAGATCCGCCATTCAGCCAGGATCTGCCAGAACCACCACAAGGGGACTAAGACTTGGTTGGAGTGGGGTGGGCGTCTGTCCACGGTGGCGGCTCCGGCTCGGGACGTGGACCCCACTCCAACCAGGAGCAGCCAGAGCAGCTAGATCCGCCAGTCAGCCAGGATCCGCCAGTCAGCCATGATCTTCCAGATCCGCCAGTCAGCCAGGATCCGTCAGTCAGCCAGGATCTTACAGATCCGCCATTCAGCCAGGATCCGCCATTCAGCCAGGATCTGCCAGAACCACCAGCTAGCCAGGATCTGCCAGAGCCAACTACCTGCCTGAGCTTCCTCTCGGTACTAGGCTTCCTCTCGGTACTGGCTTCCTCAGTGCCGAGCTTCCCCTCAGTGCCGAGCTACCCCTCAGTCCCGAGCTTCCCCTCAGTCCCGAGCTTCCCCTCAGTCCGAACTAGGACAAGGTCGGCGGCGAGGGTCGCCAATCAAAGGACGCGTTACAAGGGGACTAAGACTTGGTTGGAGTGGGGTCCACGTCCCGAGCCGGAGCCGCCACCGTGGACAGACGCCCACCCGGACCCTCCCCTATGGGTTTAGGTTTTCGGCCGGGAGTCCGCACCTTGCGGGGGGGCGGGGTTCTGTCACGCCCTGGTGTTAGTATTTTGTGTTTTCTTTATTTATTTGGCCAGGCCAGGGTGTGACATGGGTTTATTTTGTGGTGTGTTTTTGTATTGGGGTTTTAGTAGGTATTGGGATTGTGGCTTAGTAGGGTTGTCTCAAAGTCTATGGTTGCCTGAGGTGGTTCTCAATCAGAGGCAGGTGATTATCGTTGTCTCTGATTGGGAACCATATTTAGGCAGCCATATTCTTTGAGTGTTTGGTGGGTGATTGTTCATGTCTCTGTGTTTGTTTGCACAAGATAGGCTGTTTAGGTTTTCGCATTACGTTTCTTGTTTTTGTATTGTTCGTGTTTATTCGTTTATTAAACATGTATGAAAATTACCACGCTGCATTTTGATCCGATCCTTGCTACACCTCTTCGTCAGAGGAGGAGATAGAAGAAAACTGTGAAGGTGAATTAAAGTGGAGTCATTCAGGTGTGTAGCCAGAGTTTCTGGTCTACACACAATACCACATAATATCAAAGTGGAATTATGTTTCTAGACTTTTTATTTTTTAGAAATGAATTAATATTGAAAAGCTCAAATATCTTGAGTCAATAAATATTCAACTCCTTTGAAATGTTCTGCTCGACTGAGGGACCTTACAGATGGCGTATCAATAAACCCAGTCACTACAAAGATACATGCGTCCTTCCTAACTAACTTGCCGCTGAGGAAGGAAATCACATTTCACCATGGCTGTGATAGTTTTCTCCTAAGGTTGTATCAACAACATTGTAGTTACTCCACAGTACTAACCTAATTGAGTGAATAGAAGGAAGCCTGAGCAATTTTTTTTTTTAAATGCATCCTGTTTGCAGTAAGGCACTAAAGTAATACTGAAAAAAATGTTGTACACATTACTGAGTGCCACTCTCCATATTTTTAAGCATAGTGGTAGCTGCATCATGTTATGGGTATGCTTGTGATCTTTAAGGACTTTTTTTCAGGATGAAAAATAAACAGAATGGAGCTAAGCACAAGCAAAATCTAACAGACACTCCAGACACCTTTCAGCAGGACAATAACCCAAAATACAAGGCTACACTGGAGTTGTCTACCAAGAAGGAAGTGAGTGAATGTTCCTGAGTGGCCTAGTTACAGTTTTGACTTAAATCTGCTTGAAAATCTATGGCAAAACATGAACATGTTTGTCTAGTAATGATCAACAAACAACTTGACAGAGCTTGAATGATTTTGAAAAGAAAATGGGCAAATATTGTACAATCTAGGTGTGCAAAGCTCTTAGAGACTTACCCAGAAAGACTCACAGCTGTAATCACTGCCAAAGGTGATTCTAACTTGTATTTACTCTGCGGTGTGAACACTTATTGTGTTGGAATTATTCTAATCAAAAGGGGAGACTTTTAGATTCCTTCAAAACAATCTAACTTTATTATTTAATTACTGCAGTAATGGAGCTTGTCAACGACCCTCCCGTAGGTGATTTGTTGAGAGCCCTTCCAGCAGGACTAAGCCACAGCATTTTATAGCAAAGTCCATCCTCCTGAATGTTCATGACAAATCAAAGATGAGAGAATTTATACAAAAGGTACATTTTTCTCTCACGCAACAGACATCAAGATTTACATGGCGCCAAATATCTGTCTCTAGTTCATTTACTGCTTGCTTATACAGGAATACTGATGCAACATAGACACTAGGTCCTTTCCTTAAATAAACTGGAGATTGGGTCTCTCTGGGAACCAACAGACAGGCACACATACACTAATCAGGGAACGGAATGTTGTCTTATCACCAAGCCATCGTAAATCCATAAATCCTTGCGGTCAAACAAGGAAATGATTCCAATCATTTTTACACCATGCATTTTTCCCATGGGGGATTTTAGAAATAAGGGCTGTGTTTCGTGTAGGCTTACCCTGGAGTGACGTTTTCATAATTGTTTAAATCTCTCTAGGACAACGTGAATAATCAATATATTTCCCATTATTGTGTATGTGTTGGATACAAAGATGGTGTAGTAATTTAAAAACCATGTTAAACACTATTATTGCACACAGAGTAAGTCCATGCAACTTATTATGTGACATTTTTACTCCTGAGCTTGTTTACGCTTTCTATAAAATGGTTGAGTAGATTCCACTTTGACATTATGGGGTATTGTGTGTGGATGGGTGACACAATCTCAATTTTAAATGCAGGCTTTAACACATCAAAAGGTGTGAATTCTTTTTTAAAGCATTTTATATTCCCCAATTGTTCTACCTTTGGGATCGCATTTTCCAAATATGTCATATTAAATGCATGTCTTCAGCTAACTGCACATCCTTCTACATGGGACCTCCATCTGAAAAATTCAAACAGCCAAGGGCTGACCATGTGAAATAACCAGGTCTTTTTGAGATGAGAGATGGTGCTAATTTAATTAGCGCCCTGCCAGCCTGATTCATAGAGCTGCTGGTGAGTGTATTGGGAACGGCGGGTTAATGTCTTCCCCAGTCCACACCGTGGCTTCACCAGTGAGGTGATGGAGTGTTTCTAACACAAAGTGTCTCTCTCCATCTCCCCCTGAGTATCTCGTTCTGCTCTCCTGATTCAAACGATCAATATTAAGGAAAAACTAGGTCAAGGAAGAGTAGGAGCGGCGATGAGGAGGAGTGTCAAAGGGGGGTCTTTCCTTCAAAAGGTCTCTCTTTTCACCCCATAGGAGAGGACAGAGGATGTGCTTATTATGTTAAACTCTAATGTATAGGATCAGTAGTTAGTAGTAGTTGGTTCTTTCTGTAGGCGTATTCGGATTATAGGAAGGAAACCCTGCTGACATGCATGGTCCAGAACCTTCCAATGTGTTTCATGAAAGCTATTTTAAGAATATTAGGTTTGCTTTCTTTACTTTCATCTGTGTGCCTACTGCACGTTGCGTCACAATGTTGCTATGAATGTTCTCTTGAGGACTGGTGCCAGAATGAATGTATTACCTAATGCATTCTCAATTGGCGCTGATGAAGATTTAGTCTAAAGTGCAAATCATTAGTATTAAAACCTTTTTCCATCATTGTGATGTTGACTTTAGATGTAGGTGGACGTAGGGCCAATTGCAAGTTACAGTAGGTCAAAGTGGAGCAATACAATTTCAGAGGGTGGTTTTCAACTTATAGAGTGCAGAAGAAAGAATAACAGTGACATTTTATTTTGCCTGTCATTCAAGGTGGGGTTCGAATGAGGCTAACACACAGAACGCATAAAACCTTGCTTAGCTTTCCATAATGGTCTGTAAATGACTTGTGTGTGGTCCATGTCTTTTTACGTGAATGATAAGGTTGTCAAGGTGATGAGGAAATGCTATATGTCGTGTTATTTGTCACCTCAGCCGCTCCTTTGTCCTGGTTCTCTGTCCATTCAGATGAAAGGCTTTTGAGAACAACCTCCCACCTGCTCTTCAAAACATTGAAGGCAATGGAAGGAGAGCATTTCCTATCAACATCATTTCAATAACAGCTGTCACCTCCATTTGCAGCATATTTAATTATACATGTTTTATTGTCACATTCACTAGAAAGGTCAAGTGAAATGTGTTGTTTTATAGTCAGCCGTAGTTGTACGGCATCCCTGGAGCAAATTCAGGATAAGTGTCTTACTCAAGGGAGCATCGACAGGATTTCACCTTTTTGACTTGGGTATTCAAACCATCGACCTTCGGTTACTGGCCCAACACTGTAACCGCTAGGCTATTTGTTATATTACAATCTCAAACCAGTGAAAAATGTTGTTTAGAGCTCTTTGAAAATTGCATATTGATGAGAAAAAAAGACAAAGGAAGAAAATGTAATATTTTACATTGTGAAGGGGAGTGGGTTTGCATACTCTTAGAGGACAAATTGAATGTTTTACATTCTGAAGGAGAGTTAGTTTGCACACTCAACTAACTCCCGTTCAGAATTTAAAATATTGAATTATTTTCTAATTGTTTTCTAACACTTAGACCTGTAAATGAACAGACTACAGGTTAGAGAGAGACAGAGGACTGGGGACACATCCATAAAGATGAGCGATTTTAAAATATACTTTATGGTACACCTTGAGTCATCCAAGTTCAACAGTAATATACTCAGTCTGTGCAGGGAAATGGAGGAAGGAAAGGATGGTCTTGCATCACCATGGAGCAATTTAATGCAGCCTAATGGCTGAAGTGGGAAAGACCCAGACTAGCTTGAAGGCCATTTTTTTTCTGTTTATGCAAATACTACAGACAAGTTTTTTTTTTAAACAGTCATTTTCAAAATACATTTACATTTGAAAGATTTTGGGGGAAAAAGCAAAGTAACTGTTTTTCAAAGAGAATCCTTTCATTAAAGTAAGTAATGGACTCGTTTATACACCCACTGAGATACAGTGCCTTCAGAAAGTATTCATACCCCTCGACTTATTCCACATTTTGTTGCGTTACAGCATGAATTCAAAATTGATTAAATATATGTTTTATCTCACCCATCTACACACAATACCCCATAATGGCAAAGTGAAAAATATTTTGGGGTATCAGGTTGATTGTAGAGGTCTACACATTGCGAAACGTATAGTCATTTAGCTAACGTAGGCTAATGCGATTAGCATGAGGTTGTAAGTAACAAGAAAATTTCCCAGGACATAGACCTATCTGACATGGTCAGAAAGCTTAAATTCTTGTTAATCTAACTCCGCTGTCCAATTTACAGTAGCTATTACAGTGAAAGAATACCATGCTATTGTTTGAGGAGAGTGCACAGTTGTGTACCTGAAAATGTATCAACAAACCAGTTAGGCAAATTTGGACAGACTTGATACAACATTTTGAACATGTCTAATGCAACGGTTCATTGGATCAGTCTAAAACTTTGCTCATACACTGCTGCCATCTAGCCTCCAAAATCTATATTGTGCCTAAACTGCAATATTACATTGTGGCTACTTCAAAGATGATATTTTACCAGATCTAATGTGTTACATTCTCCCACATTAATTTCCCATTTCTACAAACTTCAAATTGTTTCCTTACAAATGGTATCAAGAATGTGCATATCCTTGCTTCAGTTCCTGAGCTACAGGCAGTTAGATTTGGGTATGTCAAGTGACATGGCCTACTAACTAATATGACCACTCTATACCCTCCTCTTTGAGACACTCACAAACAAGCCCCCACGGAGCTCGTCTGAAGTGTGTAGCGCCGATGTGCCAACTTCTGTCTGTAGTGTCCGAATTGTTTGGGCTACAAACTAATGTGACCCCACTATGGAATGGGGAGATTCTCACGAACAAGATTATGTTTTCCTACAACCCCCACAAGTGTCGTGGACCTCGTCTGAATGTAATCTCATACCAGTTAAAAAAATGAAGTATAGAGGTAGTTTTGTGCCAATATGGGTTAAATATGTGTCAAAAAACGTAAAATATTTCATAAGCTTTCTTATATCTCCTAGATGTAAGACAGACAATTCACAACCTTACTCCTTATGATAGTTATTTTAACTGTTTTGCCATTCATGAATGTTTTAGTTAATGCATTTCTGTGGACTATATTAGTAAAGGCCAAATTCAATATTTGTCACCCGTTTCAAGAAGCTAGGCATATGTTGCACATCACTACTTCACAGGAAGTACACATCGACAACAGCCACCCTCGAAGCATCGTTACCCATCGCTCCACAGAGCAAGGGGAACAACTACTTCAAGGTCTCAGAGCGAGTGACGTCACCGATTAAAACGCTATTAGCGTGCACCTAGCTAGCCATTTCACATCGGTTACACATGTGACAAATAAACCAGAGACGGTAATGGGAAGAACATGACCTGCACCAAAATCAGATTACGATATAGGCCAAGGACTAGATAAAGTCTATTTTTACCTGGAGTTTTTCCTTATTGTAGGCTACTACTTCCCCCACTTTTAGTCTTGATATCTTTGGTTGTTTCTACCTTAATCAATCTGTTTGGCACATGGCCTCATGTATGAATCCTTAAAGAGATGGACGGGGCTAAGGCTTAAGAGGGTGTGAACGATGCTGAATGTGTGTAGACAAAGAAGAGCTCTCCAGCAGGTGTACCAAAACATTCACGGGACATTTTCTCAAAAGCAGAGTTACAAGTTTATCAACTTTCAAAGCAGAATTTCTTTCCCATTGTTTCTCAAATGGAGTGTTTATATGTAATTTCTATTAAGAAATATAAGGTAACTGCAGTTTGACAGGGTTTTCATCCTCCCCAGGGCCAGTTTATTTCAGGAGTTTTTTAAAACCATGTGACCTGATTAGGAAAAACTGGCCCCATCATAGCTCATATAAAACCTTATAATAACTGATTAATCACTGTCATACCTTATAGGGTCCAGAGTTTTCCTAGTTAGGTTAACATATACGGAAAAACTCCAGGCCCCAGTGGTAAAAATTGCCCCACTGCTCTGGGACATATGGTGCCACCAGTCTGTTTGCAGTTGTCAGTTATCGTCAGGTATGTGGATGATCAGGGCTTTATTCAGGAATGTTTCTTGGGCTACTTTGTGTGCAGTCTGTGTTTGACTTTATGAATGTTGAGATGTCTGATTTTTACTTCATATATAAATACATTGTCCAAACCTACGATGGCACAGCTGTAATGGAATGTATCTGCTATTTGTATTTACAGCCAAGTCCCCTCCTGTTCCTCGAATAAGAGGTGATGACTACACCACTCCACTCCCATTGTCAACTTTCTACTGACATGAACTGAAGCCACGTCTCATGTGCTCGCTCATCCACTGGCACATTGAAGGTTTCCCCTCCAAGCACTGAGTACCCCTATCAATTTTCTCTCATTACTATATGTTTAGTCAATCACATTTTTGCTCATCAATTATTTTACTCCTTGCTTGGAGTAACTCATTCTTACCTCTGTTGTCTAACTGTGTAGTGTGTTGTGTTATTGTTTTGTGTCTTCCCAGTCAAATCCTGCCCTGCACTGGTCAAGCCTCTGAACAAGTCAACTCATGCCTCATACCCTCAGTCAATCACTGCTGTGATCCCTTTCCAGCACTGTGTAAGTAGTCCTCTCATTCCCCATAATATTGTACTAAACATGTCTTTATTATATGCTTTAGGTTGAAATCATTTGTCTTTGACGATTTTTGAAACACTCCTTGTCATCTCCGTGCGTTCCGCACCTATACCATGGGTCTCCCATCCACCTCAATGTTCCAAGTCACCAGCCCCCACTGCTACAGGGGTCCTAAAATTCCAAATCAATTAGATAAATGATCAATGGTATTACCATCTTAAAACAATCCCCCCCCCCCCCCTCCTCAATTAGAGATGAATTGCTGTGATAGGAGATAACTGAGGATGGATCCATAACATTGTAGTTACTCCACAATACTAACATAAATGAGTGAAAAGAAGGGAGCCTGTACAGAATAACCATTCCAAAACATGCATCCTGTTTGCAAATAAGGCACTAAAGTAAAACTGCCCAAAAATGGGGCAAAGAAGTTCACTTTTTGTCATGAATGTTTGGGGCAAATCCAATGCATCACTGAGTACCACTTCATATTTTCAAGCATAGTTGTGGCTGCATCATGTTATGGGTTTGCTCGTCACCGGCAAGATCTAGGGAGTTTTTTAGGAATAGGAAAATAAACAGAATAGAGCTAAGCACAGGCAAATCCTAGAGGAAAACTTGGTTCTGCTTTCCAACAGACACTGGGAGACAAATGCACCTTTCAGCAGGATAATGACCTAAAACACAAGGCCAAATATACACTGGAGTTACATACCAAGATGACATTGAACATCCCTGAGTGGCCTAGTTACAGTTTCGACTTTAATCAGCTTGAAAATCTGTGAAAGACATGAAAATGTCAAAAATGAACTTGACAGAGATTGAATAATTTTCTAAAGAATAATGGGCATATATTGTACAATCCAGGTGTGCAAAGCTCTAACAGACGTACCCAGAAGGAACCAACGGCATTAATCACTGCCGAAGGTGATTCTAATATGTATTGACTCAAGGCGTTGAATAGTTATCTAATCAACATATATCAGTGTTATATTTTCCATTCATTGCAGAGTATTTTGTGTAAATCATTGACAGCGTATGACAATTCAATCAATTTTAATCTTACTTTGTAACACAATAAAATGCAGAAAAAGTCAAGTGGTGTGAATACTTCCTGAAAGCACTGTACCTGTATTGCAGTACCTAGGGAGAAATCATTTTACTGTCATGTAGCAATTAAGGAGGAAGAGTAGATGTGGGGTTTGAACAAGCAACCCTGTGGAATCAGAGTGAACTTCCTTCCACCTGTGCCAAAAAGGCTCACATCTTGGCTGAGGCTGTAGTGAACTGATATACAGGGAGAACGGATATGCTAATGTCTGCGAGAGAGTCTGAATGTTTGTCTTGTCAGATTCAAATTCTCCCCAAATTGGGAATGAAAATAAAATCATAAAAGATATACACACTTCCAACTGGGCACAGATGTAAGTTTAACGTATAGATTTGATTTACATTTGGTTGAGTTGTCAACTATTGTGAATTCAACAAAACATTTCACCATGTCTTTGGATTTAGGTTGAAATGTAGGTGAAAAATTTACAAAATTCCCTTATGTTGATGACTTTTTGCAAACTCAATGATTTTCCACTTTGATTCAACGTCATCACATAGATTTTTGGATTGAAATGATGTGGAAACAACGCTGATTCAACCAGTTTTGGCTGAAAGGTGTTGCTGGTATGAAAGCCTAAATGTTTATTTCCTCAAATCGACATACTCATAATTGCGGTAAAGTTCTCGGTAAACCAGTCCACGCCTATGCCCACTTCTAAACATGCCGGCATGAGCAACGGAGATATAAAAGCCTTATCCCAGCAAGAATGTGGTAAAAATGGGACTGTGACTTGGGTCCTAAAAAGCATTGAGTTTTCAATCCTTAGATATTTTGCATGATGAAGTTCTCCACTTTATAATACAACATAGTATAATGACAATAAGCAACAGCTTGTAGATAAAGGAAATACATTGTATCAACATAAAGCTAACTTCCGTTAAGGCTTTTTATCCTTGATTGAACTGCAAACAAGTGCTAACAACTGTGAGACGTTTTTGCCAAACAATGAAATGTTCATGTCTGAGGCTGTGTTCAGTATTATCATCAACATTAAATTCATTCTAACCCACATGGATGTCTGGGTGCTTCAAGGACACTACATTATCATCTTTCAGATAAGCTTTGTGCTTCATTAGACCAATTATAGCAGTACCACTGTCACGGTTTTCTTCCGTCGAAGGAGAGGCGGACCAAAACGCGGCGTGGTTGAAGTTCATGGTTCTTTACTAAGAAAACTCAAACATGAACTAACTACAAAACAATAAACGTGAAAACCGTAACAGTCCTAACTGGTGCATAAAACACAAAGACAGGAAACAATCACCCACAAAATACCCAAAGAATATGGCTGCCTAAATATGGCTCCCAATCAGAGACAACAATAAACACCTGCCTCTGATTGAGAACCAATCTAGGCAACCATAGACTTACCTAGACACCTAAACTGAACACAACCCCATAAATCTACAAAAACCCCTAGACAAGACAAAACACATAAATCCCCCATATCACACCCTGGCCTAACCAAAATAATAAAGGAAACAAAGATAACTAAGGCCAGGGCGTGACAACCACTAATTGAATGTCCCTTGGGAATCACAGATGCAAGATAGACCTTTGCCGGGTCACATACAGTTCATGTTACTTTTAATAAACAATATTTAGCTGCGCCACCAAGTAATGATACAATAACAACAACCTGTGGTTAAAGGAATGTAAAGGGATCAATGTTTAGCCCATTTTTATATCCCAGGTCTTTCTAGCTATAGTAAACAAGAACTAAGGAACAAAAAGTTTCTGCCAAACAATGCCTTTTCATTCCTGGTAGGCAGAACCCTCCCCAGTGCTGGTTTTAATCTCATCAAGATTAAATTAATTCTATCCCCTGTGGGTTTCTGTGTAGACAATTAATTCATGGTCACTACCTTTACATCTCTGAGATAAACTAGCTTAGCAGTGTTCTAGCATGATTCACTGTTCTGCGTGCCAACGCAGCGCTGTAGTGGAGGGGAGAGAAAGGCATATGGGAATCCAGGGGCCAATGGAGATAGTTTAAACATGCAAGACGGGTAACTCTTCCTCTGCCGATGCAATTTGTTTGAGGATAATTCATCTCAGCTTTCACGGTATGACAAATGTGAATGTTTCCCCCTTTTTTCATTTTCTGTGGCAAATTACATTTTCAAGAGGTAACCATATGCGCATATTAACCATGTAAAAAATCCTTTGCAGGAATTGCCTACAGTATTATGCATCTTATTAGTCAATTGTTGAATGAATGTATGTGGATAAAAATGAAATAATTATATATAGCACAACCAAGGCAAAAGGGTTATACATGCTTATGGCTGCTAACCTGGTTTTGTCGTGCAAGTGGCACTTTGTGCTCTTTTCAAGGGATGGTTGCCAACTTCTTAATAACCTTTTGTGACTAGGGGGCAGTATTTTCATTTTTGGAAAAATAACGTACCCAAAGTAAGCGGGATATTTTGTTAGGACAAGATGCTAGAATATACATATAATTGACAGCTTAGGATAGAAAAAAACACTCTAAAGTTTCCAAAACTGTAAAAAGATTGTCTGTGAGTATAACAGAACTGATATTGCAGGCGAAAGCCTGAGAAAAATCCAATCCGGAAGCGCCTCGTGTTTGAAAGCTCTGCGTTCCAATGCGTCCCTATTGAGCAGTGAATGGGCTATCAACCAGATTACTTTTTCTACGTATTCCCCAAGGTGTCCACAGCATTGTGACGTAGTTTTACGCATTTATGTTGAAGAATACCCATAAGCGGCTACATTGTGTAAGTGGTCACCTGATGACTCTCAGAGTGACTTTCGCGTAAAATACAGAGGTAGCCATTATTCCAATCGGTCCTACTGAAAAACCAATTGTCCCGGTGGATATATTATCGAATAGATATTTGAAAAACACCTTGAAGATTGATTTTAAACAAAGTTTGCCATGTTTCTGTCGATATTATGGAGCCAATTCTGAATATTTTTCGGAGTGTTCGTGACCGTAATTTCCGGTCGATTTCTCAGCCAAAATGTGAAGAACAAATGGAGCTATTTTACCTACAAAAATAATATTTTGGGAAAAAATGAACATTGGCTATCTAACTGGGAGTCTCGTGAGTGAAAGCATCCGAAGCTCATCAAAGGTAAACCATTTAATTTGCTGCTAGCTGGACAAAATGCTATGCTAGGCTATCGATAAACTTACACAAATGCTTGTCTAGCTTTGGCTGTAAAGCCAATCTGAGATGACAGGATGATTAACAAAAGGCTAAGCTGTGTCTCAGTATATTTCACTTGTGATTTTCATGAATAGGAATATTTTCTATTAATATTTATGTCCGTTGCGTTATGCTAATTAGTGTCAGTCGATGATTACGCTCCCGCACCCGGGATGGGGAGTCACTAGATCCATGTGTTCAGGGGTGGTCTGCCAGTCACAGGGACGACAACCCTACCTGGGATGGGGGGTGGTTTTTGAGGGAGGGAAATTGGAGGACAACTGGAGGTCTACTTAGAGTCAGTTGGAGCTACAGTATGTTTACCAGGGCATCTATCGTGGTACAGCTACGTAGATAACGGACAGGCATCTATTCTGGAGGTACTGGTAGGTATGGATAAGCATCTCAAAATAAGGGTAAGTATATCAAAATATAACCCATCCTGGTGAATTGAATATAGGTAGCTATAATTAAAATGGTTTGGCTGACAATAGCAAAATAAGTATAGTTTTTACATGGCGAAAGAAGAAGGATTACCATATGTATTGCTTACAGGAGACTCATTCAATATATTCTGGGAAAAAACATTGCTATGGTAAAATATATGTCATGTGCTAACGCCTTCACAAGGTGTTATGATCCTATTAAAAAGAGTATCTAGATCTTGAGGTGCAATCTGTTCAAATAGATTCTCAAGTAAGATGGACTGCATTTAATATAATAGACTACATGACCAAGAGTATGTGGACACCTGCTCTTCACACATCTCATTCCAATATCATGGGCATTAATATGGAGTTTGCTGCTAAAACAGCCTCCACTCTTCTGGGAAGGCTTTCCAGTAGATGTTGGAACATTGTTGCGGGGACTTCCATTCATCCACAAGAGCATTAGTGATGTTGGGCAATTTGGCCTGGCTCACAGTCAGTGTTCCAATTCATCACAAAGGTGTTTGATGGGGTTGAGGTAAGGGCTCTGTGCAGGCCAGTCAAGTTCTTCCACATCGATCTCGACAAACTATTTTTGAATGGATCTCACTTTCTGCACAGGTGCATTGTCATGCTGAAACAGGTCAGGGGCTTCCCTGAACTTTTGCCATAAAGTTGGAAGCTCAGAATCTTCTAGAATGTTATTGTATGCTGTAGTGTTAAGATTTCCCTTCAGTGGAACTAAGGGGCCTAGCACGAAACATGAGAAACAGCCCAGACCATTATTCCTCCTCCACCAAACTTGTAGTTGGCACTATGCAAGTACCAGTCTCCTGGCATCCGCCAAACTGAGATTCGTCCTTTGGACTGCCAGATGGTTAAGCGTGATTCATCATTCCAATAAACACATTTCCACTGCTTCAGAGTCCAATGGCGGCACGCTTTACACAACTAAAGCCGACGCTTGGAAATCCATTTCATGACGCTCCCCACAAACAGTTCTTGTACTTACGTTGCTTCCAGAGGCAGTTTGGAACTCGGTAGTGAGTGTTGCAAACAAGGACAGTGCACTATCAAAAAGATTCCCGGCAGCTCCGGAATCAATCAGAGCTAATCGGAGTGAGAGGCTAGGGTATTCAGGGAATTTAATGGGAAAACACACTGCTTGAGTTGACAGAAAAGGACGGGAGATCTTGCATCCCACCTTGGTTGGAGCAGGAGAATTCCCTGGCTTGTCACCTCCTCACCTCTTAGTGGATAGAGAGCAGGTCGGGGATAAATTACCACTTTCTCCACAATAGGAGCAGAGGCCCAGATTCCTCCCTCTCCTACACTCTGCCTTGGGCAAACGTGCAGAGCCCATCTCCATCGGCTCTGGCCACTGGGCATGTGTAGCCATGGACACCGGATTCTGCACAGGTCTTCGACGGGACCGCAGGAGGTTATCCAAACAACTAGCCATGATGATGAGCTGGTTGAGTTATCTGTACCTCCTCCCACAGTCCGCAGCGGAACACGGTGACCAGAGCCGACACGTTCCATCCGGTGGAGGCCACGATGGTCCGGAACTCCAGAGCGAGGCAGTCCTAGATCCCTGGTGTAGTCGGAGTAGGTGCTCACCCTCCTCTCGGCCCTCCACAGGATTATCAAACACCGAGCGGAAGAGGAGGGTGACGCCCTCATAGGACTCAATCGCCCATTTCCCAGACCGCGGCACACCAGTCCAGGGCCCTTCCGTCGGTTGCCACCGAGATGACGGTGGCAACCCTGTCTCTCCCGGAGACAGCCTCGGTGTGGCGAGTGAGGTACAGGTCTCATTGCAGAAGGAATCCCTTGCATCTCGCTGGCTCGCCGTCAAAGCGTTCCAGGAGGGACAGGGGTATTCCGAGAACAGGTCTGAGGTTCCAAGGTCTGCAGAGACAGTCCTCTTGATGCTGGACTGTCTCTAAGATGGTCGACAGTTCGGTCTTTCCTGCTGTCTCCATTTAGTGGGTTGGTTATTCTGTCACTCTGTATAATGATAGGAGACAAATGCAGGAATACGTAATAGGGGGTTTTATTTTCTCCACCCAAACAAAAGAGTAAGGTGTAAACCTTTAAATAATGCACGGAAGGAGACGTAAAACAAGTGCACAATAACGCGTAGCATGAAAGTCGCTACAACAGCACAGGTTCTCACAGGACCAACAGACATAGTAACAATAACAGTTGAAGTCAGAAGTTTACATGCACTTTAGCCAAATACATGTAAACTCAGTTTTTCAAAATTCCTTGTCTTAGGTCAGTTACCAGGGCTCCAGTGCTCCCCCACAGCCCGGTCCTTCTGGTGCCTCCTCCACACACCAGGCCTCCTGTGGCAGCCCCACGCACCAGGCTGTCTCTCCGTCTCCTCCTTCCAGGTTCTCACGTCAGTCCTGAGCTGCCAGAGCCGCCCGTCTGTCCTGAGCTGCCGGAGCCGCCCGTCTGTCCTGAGCTGCCGGAGCCGCCCGTCTGTCCTGAGCTGCCGGAGCCGCCCGTCTGTCCTGAGCTGCCGGAGCCGCCCGTCTGTCCTGAGCTGCCGGAGCCGCCCGTCTGTCCTGAGCTGCCGGAGCCGCCCGTCTGTCCTGAGCTGCCGGAGCCGCCCGTCTGTCCTGAGCTGCCGGAGCCGCCCGTCTGTCCTGAGCTGCCGGAGCCGCCCGTCTGTCCTGAGCTGCCGGAGCTGCCCGTCAGTCAGGAGCTGCCGGAGCCGCCCGTCAGTCAGGAGCTGCCGGAGTCTCCCTTCACTACGGCCCTGCCGGAGTCTCCCTTCACTACGGAGCTGCCGGAGTCTCCCTTCACTACGGAGCTGCCGGAGTCTCCCTTCACTACGGAGCTGCCGGAGATGCCCTTCACCACCGGGCCGCCGGAGTCGCCCTTCACTCCGGTGCTGCTTGAGACTCCCGCCTGTCCGGCGCTGCCGGAGTCTCCCGTCTATTCGGGGCACGCTGTTAGGGTCCCCAGTACGAGGTCGGCGGCGAGGGTCGGCGCTCCCAAGGCGCCACTTAAGTGGTCCAAGACTATGGTGGAGTGGGGTCCACGTCCCGCGCCAGAGCTGCCACCGCGAACAGACGCCCACCCAGGTTCCCCTATAGGTTCAGGTTTTGCTGCTGGAGTCCGCACCTTTGGGGGGGGGGTACTGTCACTTTCTGACCTTAGTTCCTTTATTATGTATTTTATTGTGTATTATGTCTTTGTGTTAGTTGGGGTGGGTAGTCTATGTTCTTTTTTCTTTCTATGTTGTATTTCTGTGTTTGGCCTGGTATGGTTCTCAATCAGAGGCAGCTATCGATCGTTGTCTCTGATTGAGAATCATACTTGTAGAAAAAAAATTAAGAATAACCCTTGAAAGAATAGGTATGTTGAAACTTTTGACTGGTACTGTACATATTATCTCAACTAACCTGTGCTGTACCCCGGCACATTGACTCGGTACCGGTACCCCCTGTATATAGCCTCGTTATTGTTATGTTATTGTGTTATTTTTTTACTTTATTTCATTTCATAAATATTTTCTTAACACTTATTTTCTTAAAATTGCATTTTGGTTAAGGGATTTAATTAAGCATTTCACAGTAAGGTCTGTTGTATTCTGCGCATGTGACAAATAACATTTAATTTGATTTTAGCTTATACTATACTAAATAAAACAAATGATTTGAATAACAGTGCCAAAAGTGTGGTTTCACATAATATTATTGTGTAAGTTTTCCTTCAACGGGATATGACCTCATACCCTTACATCCCTGAAAGTTCCATAGGTCCCTACTCTACCTGCCTGTGGCTATCCAGGGAACAATGGACAGGTAACTCTTCCTATGCAGATGCAATTTGTTTGAGGATAATTAATCTCAGCTTTGAGGGTATGACAAATGTGAATGTTTCCCCCTTTTTTTAATTTTCTGTGACAAATTGAAAATGTATTTTCACAGAGGTAACCGAAAGGGCCTTTGACTTAATCCAAGCAATGGAATCCATTTAAGGTTACGTGGGGGGGGATATGCAATGAGCATCTATTGTAATTAATGCTGGATCAGGGAGGCACATCAATCAAAACTATTTAAATTGAGGTGAATGGGGGTGAAGGATGACCGCATGAAATTATGTTGGTCCTAAAATTCATTATTAATATTATTATTATTATTCCACTTTAGGAGCTGTTCTGCCAGCCAATCATGTAGAGTCCCTAATAATAATAAAGTTGGTTTCAAAAGTTGTGTTGAGCTTGTATTGAACACTCTAGTTGTTGACCTATTTAACCCCCTAGAATGTTGTCCAATGCCCACAAACATTTTTGAATGTGAAAATATATTTGGAATACAAGTATGTACAGATACAGTACATCCAATTAAATGGTGATGGATCCGTACATACTGTACAGTGGAAGGTTATGCGACCTCTAAAGACCCTTAGGGTTGGGTGAGTGACATGGCCAAGGAATAATTTGACATGTGTACCATAATATATCACAGGGAATGCTCACACAGAATACAGGGAACTATTTTACACAGAGACATATAGATAATGGGGTATTGTCCACAATTAAAAGCTACTTTTTTTCCTCTTCAGCATATAATGATCCTACTCACATAAGCTACATAAGTGGAGAGGCTATTGATCCATGGAATGCCATCACACAAATCCACAAAGTAAATTATGCATTTCATGTAGGTTACTCATCCCACTAAACTAAAGGGAACTATTATCATATTTAGACGAGTCTAGTCCAATACAATTTATAACTTGTTAAGTTGAGGAAGTTTTAGATTTTGAATGGAAATAATCAAAATACAATTTTAGATAAGTGTAATGTGCAGTCAGGTAATGTTGTCATGTATGAATAATTTTCTGAATACCATACATACAAAATAAATATGTGTATCGGTAAAAGCCCCGGGCTCCAATTGGCTCCAGAATTCTACAAATTTCCACCTGACATCAGTCATTAACAGAAGCGTCATGCTGTTGAATTCATTCGGTAGTGTTTTGACAAAGCCAGTGTAGTAGGCTTCAGAACACGTGGTCAGATTTCTATCAGAATCCCAATTGACACACAGACGATTCTCTCACAGATGCACCATGCCACCTTTCGCCAGGAACCTCAGCGTTCATTTTGGAGACCGGGGAAGCTGATTGTTTTGTGTGTATGTTTCCGACACACAACTCATTGAATAACCATGGCTGGACATGATCAATGTGGATTGGAGGGCATCGAAAGGTAACTTCCTGGGGCTTTCTAGAAATTGACAAGCAACATACCTGGAACCCAGCAGCACGCTCTGACAAGGTAAGAAACTGAATTAGCCTAGACTTTTTTTCATTTTGAATGCACTATTAGGCTTTTGGAATGGGATTCAATATGTAGCCTACTATCAACACTTTTATAAAAGCTTTGCCTGCAAGAGTTGGTATCAAATATGTTTCATAATTTGATTTTTTTTACAGTTCTCATTTTACATAACAATAGAACACTGTTTATTGCTGTTATCACCAGTGGTGATGCTCTTTGGGAATTATTGTTGGACATAAAAGACTGTAAAGTCAGCAGCAAATCAGTTCCAGGTGATTTTCATTTTGGAAATCTGTTCCAAAGTATTCCCACGTATAATATACAGTATCTTTCAATTATATGTATAATATACAGTATCTCTCAATTATATGTATAATATACAGTATCTCTCAATTATATGTGTAATATACAGTATCTCTCAATTATGTGTAATACACAGTATCTCTCAATTATATGTATAATATACAGTATCTCTCAATTATGTGTAATATACAGTATCTCTCAATTATATGTATAATACACAGTATCTCTCAATTATATGTATAATACACAGTATCTCTCAATTATATGTATAATACACAGTATCTCTCAATTATGCGTGGGAATACAGATTTCCAAAATGAAAATCACTTGGAGCTGATTTGCTGCTGTTTTTACAATACGTTATGTCCACCAATAATGTGATCGTATACTAATGTAAGCAAGGTTTGAAATGATTATGTTTTAGTCATATATGATATCTGTTTGGGCTTCTTGCGGTCATTTTGCAGTCTACAAATTATTTGTAATTATGTGACCATCCGCTCAAGAAAAAATTGTCCCGCGGCTGAATCTAGTTGATGATCCCTGGGTTAGGGGTTAAGTTTAGGGGAAAGGGTTAGCTAACATGCTAAGTAGTTGCAAAGTACCTAAAAAGTAATAAGTAGGTCCCAAATTGCTAAAATTATAAAGTTGTCCATGAAGAGCAAAGAAAGCGCAACCTTTGGGTTGCTAGACACTCGTTATACACCCACCCATCCACCCTGACCAACCATCCTCAATTCAATTTTGCCTTCAGTTAGCTTCTGTCTTATGTAACCATGCCAAATGCAACATATACTAATATGAGTGTCCCTGATTTGTTACATCTAAACCAGGCTGGGATTCTACAAAACATGTACAACATTTTTCACAACCACAGAGCTTTGTTTTGTCAGGATATCCAATAATAAAAAATGCAGAGAACTCACACGATACAAAATCACTCCATAATCCATCTCAATTCCACTGAATTGAAAAAAATCTAGACGGCATAGTCTAGGCTAGAATTCATGTTACTCACCAAAGGTGTTGAATTGGTGTGACAGAAAACTCAGCTGCAAAACATCAACTGAAGATACATAAAATCAGAGTTAGCGCATACCTGGTAATTAATTACCGTTCAGAGTTGATGACGTGTTCTGCTTTCGAACGGAGCTCACGGCAAATCAATTACCGAATTTGGCCAACCGTAAGAAAAGTCGTTTCAATTTAACAATCCTCCAGTCAGCATGGAGTTGAATTTAGTTTGCTAACCCCCAGGGTGACTTTTGATTAAAGCAGTGGTGTTCTAAAGTCTAGGTCATTGTCTTGTCATCCACACAGGTAAGTGGTAACCCTGCACTTCACCAGCCTACTTCTGTCAAACGAGTCAATCGAACTCTCATTTAACAGCTGTGGTGGTTGTTTAAAGCAGAGCTCGCAACACAGTGTTCAAAGTCAATACAAGTGCTTTTGGAAGATATTGATCCTCTTGTCTAATCATTGTCTTGTCTTGGACTAATGACAATACGAGTTCTAACAAGGTGATACATTGACATTTTAATTGTGATTTCAGATCTGGTTGGAGATGTTAGTTATGCCATTGCTCAATATCCGGTCTTTCTAGGCAACCCAAAGCAATTGACCCCTGTGACCCCTGTGTCTGGTGACATCATTGGTCTGGTATCAGATGTCTAACAGATATGTACTTGATCCCCTCAATGAAAATGGATGATTAAAGATGGATCACCTGTAAAGGATAGTTTAGATACAGCCTTTATTGTTTTAGTTATTATGTCATTCGTTAAGGCTGCTAGTTTCACTGCAGATTTCATGTCCTATTTCTGCAATACTTTTCATGTGAAAATGGAAAAAAAGCATCTCATATAATGATTGATGTTTCATCTTAGGGAGAATAACATTGAACCAACAACAGGCTGAGAGTTGATGGATAAGTCACAGGAGGCTGCTGAGGGGAGGATAGCTCATAATAATGACTGGAACAGAGTGAGTTAAATGGTATCCAACACATGGAAACTATGTGTTTGCTGGTTTTAATAGCATTCCACTCATTGCTCTCGAGCCATTACCACGATCCCATCCTCCCCAATTAAGGTGCCACCAACCTTCTGCACTGTAAGTCTACATCCTTCCCCCCCCCCCCCATGTCTCCATCTGTTTCTTTCTCTCGCTCATACACACAGACACACACCATCTTCTTTAGAGTAACCTACACTAAATGATGCATGCATAAAGATTGCAGTCTTGCAATGCCAATATCCATTCAGAAATCCATTTCATACTACCACCAATGGTCCCAGCGCCATGCACTGGTTTAAATGTGTGACCACATACACTCAAACAGACTCACACTGAGCTAACATGACCCTGCAGTGCTAAGCACCACATAAATCATTGCTGTGAGCAGCCGAAAGGATCATATACTACCATAAGGTATAATCCCATTCATTTCTTTCTGATATCCCACCACACACACGCTCTCACACACATACACACACACAAAAAAAAATCAGGCGTACTCTCAGCTCCCATCCCTCTCTATGCCTTGGAGCAAAAAATAGTTCTTACTCATCTTTCTGTTAACAATGCAACTTAAAACCACCCTTGTGATGGGTTGTGTGGACTGAGGGGCTTGGATTTACTGACGAGAGGGAGAGAGAGAGAGAGAGAGAATAAACATTGATCATGTTTAGTACACATTTGTAACTATATCTCTTTCTATTCTCTTCCATTTCAGATGAGGGAGATTGCCAACGTTGAGGACATTGCATTCCATTCAAACATACCTGTGGCGGCGGACATAACAGTAGCCATAGTGTATGCTGTGTTTGGTAAGTGAGCTCTCTCTTCAAAAAGGGTTCACTTACACCCCCACCCCCCAGTCAGCCACATGTGAATGTAGGCAGAGAGGAGAGGATGAAGCATGTTGCTGACCTGTAACATGATGACCAACTCTCTCTGTCAGTTCTCGGCATGACGCCAGACTACACACTGGGACTTAACCTGGGAGTGTGTGTGTGTGTTCTCATGTGCGTACGTTTTATTAGTCGAATGTAGAGGATACACATGGTATGCACCGTCCAACGAAATGCTTATTTGCAGGTTCCTTCTCGACAATGCAACCAGAAGAAACAATAGAAGATAAGAACACGAACATAAAGTAAATGGCTCAGTAGAACAGAATAAATATGTCAGCATACATTTAATGCAGGAAGGCACAATTTACAGAATAATATGTACACATGTTTTGTGCAGTGTCGGTATCTAGCAGGAGTAGGCAGGGTTGCCATGTCCATCACTTTCTAACCACATAGAGCAACTTTTAAAACGATGTCACGGGTGAAAATGTATTGGTCGCTGGTTGTTTTTTGTTGTTGGCTACTTCTAAGTTGCACCCCGCCAGCCATGTAATTTCTCTTTAAAAAAACTCAAATCGATTTCACTGTGACCTGCTGGTGACTATCAGGCACTGAGACAAGCTGTTGCTGAGTCAGGGGTACCGTATGGGGTGGGAAAGTTAAGACAATTCTAAGGGCCTGTGACTGATAGGGGCCCTAAAAAATGATTAGAACATTAGGTTAAAAAAATTCAGCGTTAAATTATTAACATATCATCATTAATATACGTTTTTATTTGCAATGTACAAATAAAACCAGCGTTTTATTTTTCTTTTCTTGTTTTTGGTAAAAAGTTAACCTCTTGTTTTCGAGAAGACCCTCTTAGGGGGAAGGGATGTAGCCACTATGCAGAGTCTCCCTCTCATGACTTTAGTAGGCCGTGGGTAGACAGAGGCCTTGTTCTTCCACCAGCTCAGAGGATCCTCCAAATAGGATCGCACCTCCATTATGGCATCTGCTGAGGGATTCCTTCATGCTGCATCCCCAGTTGCTCTCTCGTCAAACAGCATCCAAACAGAAGACGTTTCTGGCACCACTGCTGGTGCTTCTGCTCCATCTGATCCCTCTTCTTCCTGTTGCCCTGGTGCCTGAGCCAGCTGACTGCTGGGGCTGTCCCTCCCTGCTGCTGAGGTTATTCCTTGAAGAGCCTCATCAATCAAGTGCAGCGGTTTCTGATAGCACGTGATTATATTCCATTCTGTGGAACTTTCTCTCCATTGATGAACATAGGGTGTCCATCAACTCTGTCACATGTCCTGTGGTTACATTTGCTTCTCTCTGGCGGCTGGCTGTGATTCGCTGCAGACCCTTACACAGTATCATTTTTTAGGCTGTCACATAGCTGAAAAGAGAGAACAGTAACTTATTAGTTCAGGTTCAAGTTTTGTCTACTGATACTGCATTCATATACATATATAATGCTGGATTAAATAATGATGTTGTAATAACTGCTTACGGTACCTGTCTCCACTGATCTCCACAGTGACTTGCTCAAAGGGTTCCAGGACTCTGCACACCTCCTCCAACACCTGCCATTCCTCTTGGGTCAGAGCATCAACAGGTGCATTGACAATGGCCAGGGTAGAGATCATGGCATCCTTTGACTCAAGAAACAGCTTCAACATATAAAATGTTGAATTTCACCTTGTAATGCAGTCTTTTTCAGGCCTCAGCTCAGGCATCCCCATCTGGCGTTGTGTAGACGTTCGTTTTTGAGCACCTGCTGTGCTCCTGTTGAAGTATTCCCCAAATGCTTTCACTTTGTCCACAGTGGGCTTCATCACCTTCAGAGCATCTCTTACAACCAGGTTGATTGTGTGGGCAAGACATGGATGATGGAAATTCTGAAAATGTTCATGGCTTTGGTTATGTTAGTTGCATTGTCGCTAACACGAGAGACCACTTTTCCATCTACTTGCCATTCTCTGGCCACTCTCAACAGTTCCTCTACCAAGTTCTCTGAGGTGTGTCTGTTGCTGAACTCAAAGCAGTCCAGAAGACAGCTAGACATCAAAAAAATCTTCAATGAAGTGACATGTAACCAACATGTAAGAAGTGGTTACCCTTGATACCCGACCATTTCGAATCCCTCCGTACCTTCTCCACTATGCAATCTGGTTTCCAAACTGGTCATGGGTGCACCTCAGCCATGCTCAAGGTCCTAAACGATATCACAACCGCCATCGATAAAATACAACACTGTGCAGCCGTCTTCATCGACCTGGCCAAGGCTTTCGACTCTGTCAATCACCACATTCTTATCGGCAGACTCAATAGCCTTGGCTTCTCAAATGACTGCCTCGCCTGGTTCACCAAATACTTCTCAGACAGAGTTCAGTGTGTCAAATCGGAGGGCCTGTTGTCTGGACCTCTGGCATTCTCTATGGCGGAGCCACAGGGTTCAATTCTCTTTTCTCTGTATATATCAATGATGTCTCTCTTGCTGCTGGTGATTCTCTGATCCACCTCTACGCAGATGACACCATTCTGTATACCTCTGGCCCTTCTTTGGACACTGTGCTAACAAACCTCCAAATGAGCTTCAACACCATACAACTCTCCTTCCGCTGCCTCCAACTGCTTTTAAATGCTAGTAAAACTAAGTGCATGCTCTTCGACCGATTGCTGCCCACACCCTCCCGCCCGACTAGCATCACTACTCTGGACGGTTCTGACCTAGAATATGTGGATAACTAGAAATACCTAGGTGTCTGGTTAGACTGTAAACTCTCCTTCCAGACTCACAATAAGCATCTCCAATCCAAATTTAAATCTAGAATAGGCTTCCTTTTTCGCAACAAAGCCTTCTTTACTCATGCCGCCAAACATACTCTCGTAAAACTGACTGTCCTACCGATCCTTGACTTTGCCGATGTCATTTACAAAATAGCCCCCAATGCTCTACTCAGAAAACTGGATGTAGTCTATCACAGTGCCATCCGTTTTATCACCAAAGCCCCATATACTACTCACCACTGTGACCTCTACGCTCTCGTTGGCTGGCGCTCAATACATATCCCTCACCAAACCCACTGGCTACAGGTCATCTATAAGTCTTTGCGAGGTAAAGCCCCGCCTTATCTCAGCTCACTGGTCACCATAGCAACGCTCACCCGTAGCACAAACTCCAGCAGATATATTACACTGGTCATCCCCAAAGCCATTACTTCCTTTGGCCACCTTTCCTTCCAGTTCTCTGCTGCCAATGACTGGAACGGATTGCAAAAATCTCTGAAGCTGGAGTCTTATATCTCCCTCTCTAACTTTAAGCATCAGCTGTCAGAGCAGTTTACCAATCACTGTACCTGTACACAGCCAATCTGTAAATAGCACACCCGACTACCTCATCCCCATATTATTACTTACCCTCTTTCTCTTTTGCACCCCAGTATCTCTACTTGCACATCATCATCTGCACATATATCACTCCAGTATTAAAGCTAAATTGCAATTATTTTAGCCTCTATGGCCTATTTATTGCCTACCTCCCTACTCTTCTACATTTGCACACACTGTACATAGATCTTTCTATTTTTCTTTTCTTTTGTGTTATTGACTGTATGGTTGTTTATGTGTAACTCTGTGTTGTTGTTTTTGTCGCACTGCTATGCTTTATCTTGGCCAGGTCGCGGTTGTAAATGAGAACTTGTTCCCAACTGGCCTACCTGGTAAAATAAAGGTGAAATAAAATAAATAAATAAATAAAAAATGTCCAGCAGTCAGTGGTAAGGCAAACTGCAGTCGCTTTCCTGCACTGAAGCCTTTGTGCTCTCGTACAGTTGTGGAATAAGGGATTTTGAAAGGGGTTTTCTGCTTGGAATTGTGTACATTGGATTTAGACTATAGCTATAATTTCTACAATCTCCACAATCGAAAATGGCTGGAAATCGGTGGCAATCATTTTAGCCAATGCAATATCAATTTTGGCCTTGTTTTGCAACAGACATAGAGTTTGGCATAAACTGGTCCATAGAAGACTGCGTTGCTGTGGGTCGCGGAGTAGGCCTACTTGACTGAGCGGATATATCTGCACGTGTGGGTGCACAGTTAGCGTATGCCGGTATAAGTTGGGCATTTATATGAGATTTTGTTTTGACAAATTCTGGTGCTCTAACATTGTCTACATTATTAAAATAAATCCAAATGCTACTGTGCTTCTGACTCATTTTCCAGCTGTTGTTTTCACAGTTGTCCTTCCTCTCTTTCCTCGGCTGCTAAGTGTGTGACTGTGAGTGAGTTGGCTCGGCCCTCCCTCACGCATCTTTGGTTCATTGGTTGACACTGCGTGTCTGATTGACAGGAACAACAGGTGAGGCTGTTAGTCTGAGCAGACAGTAAGAAAGTCTGTGTGTGCTCGAGCATTTACCCCTATATTATTTTATTTCATTTTTCATTCTTTGAATTAGTTAATTCTATTAATTTAAAATGTTTAATTATTCATATCCTATTTAAAAAAATATATATATAAATAGATTCGGCTTCTTCTGATATGTGTCTCCCAAAGATCACCTACAAGAGCTGGCTCTTGGAGCAAATGACCCTTCACTAATAGCATTGAATTGAGAGTGCGGAGTGCCGGTGGAGCATCATGCCTCAGCTTCCTAAAGAAAAATATGGCTTCCAAAAATGAAAAGAGAGAAAAGAAAGGGCGACAGAATGTCACCCAATTTTTCACAAAGGAAGGTCGGTGTCGCCCATGAGTGGTGGAAATTGACCTGTTAGCTTAGTCCATATTGAAATAAGCAAATGTTGCTCTCCTAACATTAGCTACTTCATATCTTCACAGAAAATTCAGAGTGTTTTCATTTCGCTCCACTTTTAGCCAACATTTAATCAATGTGGGCAAAGTTTTTGCAAGCTATTCATACTAAATCAGTTGTCCCTGCCCCTGCCTGGTGCCAGGCCCAACAGATGCAGCTTCAGGCTCAGCAGCCCCGTCTCCCCATCCCCATACCCCTGAACCAACCCCGTCTCCCCATCCCCATACCCCTGAACCAGCCCCGTCTCCCCATCCCCATACCCCTGAACCAGCCCTACTCCCAACTGAAGAAGGAGGTGAACAGCATTGTATTGAATGACATGTAATTTAGCCTAATTGCAGGTACTGCAATGCATTGAGGACAGGAATGTGATTCCTCAGTCAGGAAAAATCTCACTTGACACAGAGGCAGCCAATATCATAGCCTTAAAAGGAAGAGATGCAGGCTCTTAGAGATGGATGGGAGTCCGTCCTGTCTGAGGCAACACTGATTGCTACGCATATTTAGCAAGGAACACAGCCCCCACAGGTAACGGAAGAGATTCCATGATGAGACCTCTCAACAGACAGCTCAGGACAGTGCAGCAATGGTGTTTCGGAACACAGTGTTTTTTTAAAAGAATTTTCTGCTGTTCTGAAAGTTGGGCAGATTAGTGAGGATTAAGAAACACCCTTCTGTTTGCCAGCCACTGATCATGAAATATTCCAGAGATCTTACACCTGAGATTCAAAAGGAAGTAAGACACCTGAACACTGTATATGCTGCCACTTTCCCCCCTAACTTGTCCCCTCTTGGTCTCCTGAATGCAATTTGTAAGATGCAGCTGCAAAGTATTTTTGGAGAAGTGTGCATTGCTTTACGTATATTTGCACACTGCCTGTGACCGTTGCTGGTGGCGAGAGCATTCAGTAAGCTAAAACGGATAAACTATTTGAGGTCCAATATGTCCCAGGACAGGCTTTGCAGTCTCGCCATGCTGTCCATTGAAATTCAGTTAGCTAGAAATCTGAACTTCAAAGACTTGATCAGTGACTTTGCTAGCAAGAAGGCTCAGCACTGGGCTCTTGGTGAGTAAGGCTGAGCAAGGGCCAGTGATAACTGTTAAATGACATGGCTGTGGATATTGGATCACAACACACATGATGCCCACAGGCTGAGAACAGACTGAGAACAGACTGAGAACAAGATATATCGCAAAGTAATTGCGTGATTTCCATAAAATGTGTTGTGCACAATCAAGTCCCCAAGTGGAAGAAACCTATTGATTTGGTGACCTCTTGACCTTTCCTCTAGCGCCACCATCAGGCCTTTTCATTTTGTTGTCCATTTTCCATTTCCACTTTTACAGCTGCTTATTTTCTAGTTGTTATGTATACATAGCTCAAATCTGCTGCTGATTTTATTATTTTGTTTGTTATAGAATTCTATAGATGACCATGTTAATTTATTTTTAATTGAAGAGGTTAATGTATATTTAAGTTAATTTATTTTAAGTTATTCATTAATGTTAAGAGAATTTTCCATTAAAATTATCTTTAGACTGTAAAAGATGGCATTTAGCACATTTCTTATAGAGGGTATCAGTCTTACATCAAATAGTGAATTCCATTGTACGCAGAATGTTGCATGCATATCTGCACAGAGTTATATTTTCATAGCTCACTGTCAGTAAATATTGGACAACAAGAGAGTTGCTGGCCTGCAAAGGTAGAGTTATTTAAAGCTTTGAATGGGTCGGTTGGGTTCTGGAGGTGTGTGGTTACAGCAATTGCGCAGGGTTGGTGTGGCCTGTGGTGGTGCGGCCCAATGTGATATCTTTTCACGCCTCTGTGCTGAGTGAGTGAGTGGTGGGCTGGGGAGGGCGCGTGTGTGTGTGTGTGTGTGTGTGTGTGTGTGTGTGTTGAGAGAGCACTGCAGCAAGTGCGCCTCTGTGCTGAGTGAGTGAGTGGTGGGCTGGGGAGGGCGCGTGTGTGTGTGTGTGTGTGTGTGTGTGTGTGTGTGTGTGTGTGTGTGTGTGTGTTGAGAGAGCACTGCAGCAAAAAGCTTAGTCCACTACTGGCTGAGTCATGTGAGTGAGAGGAGACAGAGCAGAATGCTCGCACGTTGTGACAACTGTTGACCAGTTGTAGGTCGGCTATTTAGATTATCAGTATATAGACACCTTTTTAAAAAACCTTTTTCCCATAAAACATATTAACACGCTAGAACTGATGTGTTTCAGGGATGCTCAGTTCTTGGGTCTCGGGGGCTGCCTGAGTGGAAATTTGAAATGTAAGTTATGGAACTCCCTTGTGTGCTTCTGTTATGAGGAAAAGTCCTCAGTGAAATTTAGATGTGGATAATGATGCATTTGCATCTGTTGGCCATCAAGTAACCTATTAATGTATATGCCATTGTAGGCTACCATTTGATACAATAAATATGTTGAGTCATCGCAAATGAATTTGTGCCACTTGTGTAGCCTACCGGTAAACAGACTGGTAAACAGATTTAATAAATAGCCTATAACAGATTATTGTTGTTGTAGCCTTGTGTTTTTATTTCATTATTAAGGGCCATGTTTAGTTAATTAAATTGGAAGTTATCAAAACTCTGTCGCAATTGCAGTTCAATTGTTAGTACGCATAAAATTGACGGTAACAGGCAGTCAGATTAGGCTACAGGTAAATAAAATAAACGCTGGCTGTTGTTGACCAGCATATTCAGTTCATATCCACATTATTCATATTTCATTCGGTGATTGAAATTATGACCACATCCTCAGAAGCCTATTCCAGCAGGCTATTGGGAAACACAAAGCACTTCTTACCTCGAAATCGCCTTGTTATTCATGTTGAATCAATTAGTCTGTCAATTTGAACTAAGCAAGCTGCTAAATCATTCAGTTTACACCTTGCATATATCTTGACTAGGCTACTGTAGCCCATCTGAAATTAGATGTAAGCCTATCAGGGGCTATAGGCTACCTGCATCTTGCTAAGCAAACCATGGCAAAGTTGGATTACAATCATATACCCAGTTTTTAGTCAGTAGTATATGCCTATTAAAATGACATGTCAATCTCTCAAGTATGCCATTTATAACGGGTTGTAGTCCTAATATCTGGCACATAGGGGAGGATTGTGGACTACAGGAAAGGAGGACCGAGCACGCCCCCCATTCTCATCGACGGGGCTGTAGTGGAGCAGGTTGAGAGCTTGTGTTATTATGCCATTATTAATTACCATGTTAAGTTAATTAAATTGGAAGTTCCTTGGCGTCCACATCACCAACAAACTGACAGTGTCCAAGCACACCAAGACAGTTGTGAAGAGGGCACGACAAAACCAATTCCCCTTCAAGAGACTGAAAAGATTTGGCATGGGTCATCAGATCCTCAAAATGTTTTACAGCTGCACCATCGAGAGCATCCTGACAGGTTTCATCACTGCCTGGTATGGCAAATGCTCGGCCTCCGACTGCAAGGCACTACAGAGGGTAGTGCGTACGGCCCAGTACATCACTGGGGCCAAGCTTTCTGCCATCCAGGACCTCTATAAAAGGCGGTGTCAAAGGAAGGCCCTAAGAATTGTCAAAGACTCCAGCCACCCTAGTCATAGACTGTCCTCTCTGCTACCGCACGGCAAGTGGTACAAGTGGTACCGGAGCACCAAGTGTAGGTCCAACAGGCTTCTAAACAGCTTCTACTCCCAAGCCATAAGACTCCTGAGCAGCTAATCAAATGCCCCCTCCTTTACGATGCTGCTACTCTCTGTTATTATCTATGCATAGTCACTTTAATAACTCTACCTACATGTACATATTACCTTGACACCGGTGCCCTGCACATTGACTCTGTACCGGTACCCCGCTATTGTTATTTACTGCTGCTCTTATTTGCTATTCTTATCTCTTACTACTTTGTCTTTTTTTTAGGTATTTTCTTAAAAATGCATTGTTGGTTAAGGGCTTGTAACTAAGCATTTCACTGTAAGTATTCGGGGAATGTGACAAATACAATTTGTTTTGATAAATAATTGCCAGAAAATAGTTTTTTTTGCTCAGAAATTTTGAGAACATCTGTCCAACTTTCTTCACTCACACTCTCCTGTCGGATTGATCTGTAGTTATGCAGAAGAGAAGAGATTTATGTACAAATATAAACTGGGTGGTTTGATCCCTGAATGCTGATTGGCTGACAGCTGGTATGACAAAGCATTTATTTTTACTGCCATAATTACTTTGGTAACCAGTTTATAATAGCAATGAGGTAGTTCGGGGGTTTGTGATATATGGCCAATATACCGCGTTGCTATACCACATTGCGTCGTGCATAAGAACAGCCCTTAGCCATGGTATATTGGCCATATACCACACCTCCTCAGGCCTTATTGCTTAATTATAAACTGGGTTCGTGCCCTGAATGCTGATTTGGCTGAAAGTTTCAGACTCTTACCAGGGGTATGACAAAAAAAACTATTTTTGCTGTTTTAATTACATTGGTAACCAGTTTATAATAGCAATAAGACACCCCTGGATTTTTTGGTATATGGCCAATATACAATGGCTAACGGTTGTATCCAGGCACTCCGCTTTGGGTCATGCTTAAGAACAGCCCTCTGCGGTATTATATTAGCCATATACCACACCCCCTGGTGACTTATTGCTTAACCATAGCAGTCAAATGAGTTAAATCGACATCCATTGATGGAAATTGATCTGACAAGTTTACGGGCTAATTATATTTTGTCTTGAGACATATTCAAATTCCATTATTATGTCATAACTTACAAGAATAGTCATTTTGATGAAAACTGAATTTTGCTTCTAACGTCGTAACAAGTTAAAAGGATATTCCTTCTTAATTTTAGGGCCCGGCCCCTTTTTTCTCCACTTCCTGCTTGAATGACATGCCCAAAGTAAACTGCCTGTAACTCAGGCCATGAAGTCAGGATATGCAAATAATTGGTACCATTGGAAAGAAAACACTTTGAGGTTTGTAGAAATTTTAAAATAATGATGGAGAATATAACACAAAAGATATGTTAGGAGAAAATCCAAAGAAAAATCAACCAGAATAATTTTTTTTGAGACCATTCTATTAGAAATGCAAGAGAAAGGTCATATTGAGAATTAGCTCCCTGGATGCAATTCCTATGGCTTCCACAGGGTGTCAGCAGTCTATGTTCAAGGTTTCAGGCTTGTAACTTCAAAAACGAATAAGAAATATCAGTTTTAGTAGGTCACAGTCTTGGAAATTCGTGTTTGTGCGCACCATGAAGACATTACGCACCTGTTAAAATCGGTTTCCTATTGAACATACTTCTTTCCGAAACAAATATTATAGTTTAGGGTATCTGGGGAGTAAATAGAAATGTATTTTGACTTGTTGAAACAAAGTTTAGGGGTAGATTTTCGGATTCCTTTCTCTGCAAGTTGAACGAGTGGATTACTCAAATCGATGGCGCCAACTAAACAGACTTTTTGGGCTATAAAGAAGGATTTTATCTAACAAGACTACATGTTATAGTTGGGACCCTTTGGATGACAAATCAGAGGAAGATTTTCAAAAAGTATGTGAATATTTAATTGTTATATGTGAATGTATGAAACCTGTGCTGGTGGAAAAATATTTTGACGTTGGGCGCCGTCCTCAAACAATCGTATGGCATGTTTTCGCTGTAATGGCTACTGTAAATCGGACAGTGCAGTTAGATTAACAATAATTTAAGCTTTCAACCGATATAAGATACTTTTATGTACCTAAATGTTTAAAATCCACAATATTTATGATTATTTATTTGAATTCCCCGTCCTCAAGTTTCACCGGAAGTTGTCCCGATAGTGGGACACCGATCCTTAAGAAGTTTTAATTGACTCGATAACGTTATAGAAAAAGGGTGGCAATTCCTCTCTTGCTACAGAAAAAAAGTGGGCTAGTTTTCAGGCATTTTGGGCTGGTTTTGAGTGGTCATTGTCTTTGAAATTTTGGTTAGTCCTGGCAACCCTGGGTGGAGGAGGCGTCTTGCGGTGGGTGTACTGTGAGCAAGTGACACGGGGAACAAAGATTTTTATAACTAAACCATGATAGACCACAACTTGTCGTTTCCAGTGGGAGAAAAATAATCGTAGTGGGCAGGACAATAAAGGAGGTGAGCAAAGCCAAGCACGAGCTAGCAAGAGCCTATTTGAGTGTTCTAGCATGTATTTGCATATTTCTGTTTGGGACACACGCTCTGAAGTGCACGTGTACAATCACTCAAATCGCCCTTGCACTCCTTCTAAACAACGCAATGTTTAAAACGTTCTTTGTACTTCTATACTGAACAAAAATATAAAGGTAACATGTAAGGTGTTGGTCCCTTGTTTCATGAGCTGAAATAAAAGATCCCAGAAATGTTCCATACGCATAGAATTCTCTCATTCTGTGCACAAATTTGTTTACATCCCTGTTAGTGAGCATTTCTCCTCTGCCAACATAATCCATCTACCTGACAGATGTGGCATATCAAGAAGCTGATTAAACAGTATGAGCATTACACAGGTGCAACTTGTGCTGGGGGCATAAAAGGCCACTCTAAAATTGAGTTGTCACACACCACAATACCACAGATGTCTCGTGTTTTGAGGGAGCGTGCAATTAGAATGCTGACTGCAGGAATGTCCACCAGAGCTGTTGCAAGAGAATGTAATGTTAATTTCTCTACCATAAGCCGCCTCCTACGTTGTTTTAGAGAATTTGGCAGTACGTCCAACCGGCCTCATAACCGTAGATCACGTAAAAACACGCCAGCCCAGGACCTCAACATCTGTTTTCTTCACCTGCGTGATCGTCTGAGACATGCCACCCTGCCAGCTGATGGGTTTGCACAACTGAATAATTTCTGCACAAACTGTCAGAAACCGTCTCAGGGAAGCTCATCTGCGTGCTCGTCATCCACACCAGGGTCTTGACCTGACTGCAGTTCAGCATCGTAACCAATTTCATTGAGAAAATGCTCACCTTCGATGGCCACTGTCATGTTGGAGAAGTGTGCTCTTTATGGCTGAATCCCGGTTTCAACTGTACTGGGCAGATGGCAGACAACGTGTTTGGCGTCGCGTGGGGAGCGGTTTGCTGTTGTCAACATTGGGAACAGAGTGCCCCATGGGGATTTATGGTATGGGCATGCATGAGCTATGGACAACAAATGCAATTTCCAGCAACTTGGCACAGCCTTTGAAGAGCAGTGGGACAACATTCCACAGGCCACAATCAACAGCCTGATCAATTAATTAAATATATTATATGCAAAGGAGATGTCGTGCTGCATGAGGCAAATGGTGGTCACACCAGATACTAACTAGTTTTCTGATCCACACCACTACATTTTAAAAAAAGAAGAAAGAAGGTATCTGTAACCACCAGATGCACATCAGTATTCCCAGTCATGTGAAATCCATAGATTAGGGCCTAATGAATTTTCCTTATACGAACAGCAACATCTTTGAAATTGTTCCATGTTGAATTTATATTTTTGTTCCGTGTAGATTTATGCAGTGTCCTTGTTCATTAGTTACATCAATGTGTAATTACGCTCCATTGATAGGAAAAGTCTGGGGAAATAATATACCATATTCATTGACTCTGAACACTGCCCTTAATATTCCTTTGGGACACAGCCCCATTGGGACGTCATTTATTTCAAACATGTTCTTTAACTATACTGATTACAGGCATAGACATAGAATTACTAGAACGGACATACCCAACAGAACACGGCCATTCGACAGTACAGCCGTGCCCGTTCTAGTGTTTATATTTCTGCATATTTATATACCCCTCCAGTTGTTGTCCTGAGGCGTGTCCGTCTCTGTGGTAATTATCACAGCAGAGTACTGAGTGGTGTCTCTGTCTCTCTCTCTCTGGTCTGCAGGTGTGTGCTCTCTGTTTGGCAACAGCACACTGCTCTACGTCTCCTACAAGAAGAAGCGCCTGCTCAAACCAGCTGAGATTTTCATTATCAACCTGGCCATCAGCGACATGGGTCTGACCCTGTCCCTCTACCCCATGGCCATCACCTCCAGCATCTACCACAAGTACTGTACACCCATGTTTACACCACAGAGCCAAGCCTAGCAAATATCTACCACAGGAACTGTACAAACCATCAAATAATAGTGAAATAAGGGAGTACCCAGGTCTGGCACTGTATAGTATTTTACAGTGCCAAGCCAAGCTGTACTGTGCTGTCTGACCTGGTTACTCATCCACTGGATCCTCCTGGAAAGGATCATGTGAAAAGGACATTTCCAGGCCAGCACAGTGCAGTTCCCAAGCCACAGTAGCAGCCCATTGGAGAGGAGAGGAAATGCTTCACCTCACATGTGACTGGCTCCTATACTTCACAGACACACTGTAAAGGAATCCTGTAGTTTTGTTACGGTAACTTACTGGCAGCCAATTGCCTGTACATTACTGTAAATAAAGGTACATTAAGTTCATGTAAAAACCAAAAGGATTTTACTTTCTTTTTTTTACAGTGCAGGAAACTGTAGTGTTTTGATGTCTAACGCTGGCCTTATGCCACAACACTGTGTAAATGCAGATTAGTAAAGGTTTTGGGTTTGGATTAAAAACTATCCTCTCCAACAGGTCCTGCTTTACTGTACATTGAATGATTAGTGTGTTCTCACTCTCTCTCTCTTTCGGTATTTCTCCCCCCCTTCTCTATTTATCCCTCTAATTCCCTCTCTCCCTCTACGGCCTTTCTGACCCCTCCCGCTCTCGCTTGTTCCCTCTCTTTCTGTTCCTCCCCCTCTCCCTCAGGTGGCTGTTTGGGAAAACGGTGTGTTTGATCTACGCGTTCTGCAGCGTGTTGTTTGGGATCTGCAGTCTGACCACTCTCACCCTGTTGAGCATGGTGTGTTTTGTGAAAGTATGTTATCCTCTCTACGGTAAGTCATCAAAGAGCCTGGCCCTAGTCTTGCCCATGGAATTGACAGAGGATTAGTAAAAGTCGACACTAAGTAGTTGACTGTTGATTTATTGATGGGGCGAAAATCTAAAGTTCAAAGGAACTAGATAATCAAAAGAAGTAGATAATTCCTCAGTGACCGAACAAACATCAGCCACTGCTTTGATGGCTGACAAGTCCACTTGCAACTGACTAACCAACACTCAATTAGTATGGCTTGTGATGTTGGCAAAAATTGTGCCATCCAGCTGAGGCACACTCTAACAAATGAGTTATTAATGTATTCTCTCATTGCTGTTCTTTCTAAATATGGTCTAGTACATAATGGATCAGTTATCCATGTATTTAGTATGTGCACCATAACATACCCAGGGCTGGAAATTGAGAAAATCACTCTGGGAGCATTCAAAACAGTTCTGAAAAATGTGTACCTGTCAAAATATTCCCCTATGACATTTTCAGTTTTAGAAATCCCCACCTGTGCTTATCAGAATCTCTAATGATGACCATGCTATCCTATTAAGCTGACTATCTCCCTATCCATCCATCATCTCTCCATCTATCCATCCTTCTCCCATCCATCATCCATCTCTCATCTCCCCTTCCATCCATCCTTCTCCCCACCATTGATCGATCCATCTGTCTCCCCATCCATCCATCCATCTCCCCATGAATCCATCTCCCCATGCATCCCCCATCCATCTCTCTACCCATCCATTTGTCCATTCAGGTAACCGATTCAACCCGGGGCATGGCCGTCTGCTGATAGTCTGTGCATGGGTCTGGGCCCTGGTGTTCGCCTTCTCCCCTCTGGCCCACTGGGGAGAGTATGGTCCAGAGCCATATGGCACAGCCTGCTGCATCGACTGGCGCCTGTCCAACCTGCACCCCGTGGCCCGCTCCTACACAATGGCGCTCTTTATCTTGTGCTACATCGTGCCCTGCTGCATCATCACGGTATCCTACACGGGCATCCTGATGACGGTTCGAGCCTCTCGTAAGGCCATGGAACATCACGAGGCCCGGCCGGCCAAGATGAGCAACATCCAGGCTGTTATTGTGAAGGTGAGCACTGAACAGAGTCTAACAGGGGTACTGTACCGTAAAGCATGTTCTGACAACTGTTGATTTTAAAAAGGGATAAATATATAGTAGTAGTCAAGTTTGGACACATTCAAGGGTTTTTCTTTATATTTACTATATTGTAGAATAACAGTGAAGACATCAAAACAATGAAATAACACATATGGAACCAAACAAGTGTTAAACAAATCAAATCAAAATATATTTTAGATTTTAGAATCTTCAAAGTAGCCAGCCTTTGCCTTGATGACAGCTTTGCACACTTTTGGCATTCTCTCAGCCAGCTTCATGAGGAATGCTTTTCCAACAGTCTTGAAGGAGTTCCCACATGTGCTGAGCACTTGTTGGCTGCTTTTCCTTCACTCTGCGGTCCGACTTATCCCAAACCATCTCAATTGAATGACTTTCCCATTGTTCCTCAAATACAGTGTATGATATACCATTTTGTAGTTCTGAGTCTATACTTTTATCCAATGTGGTGAGTGAAAAATGTACTTTTAACAAGGCACACCTGTATTACAGGTGACTACCTCATAAGGCCAGTTGAGAGAATGCCTAGTGCAAAGCTGTCATCAAGGCAAAAAGGGTGGTTCCTATGAAGAATCAACAATAAAATATTTTGATTTGTTTAACCCTTTTGTGGTTACTACATGATTCCATATGTGTTATTTTATAGTTTTGATGTCTTCACTATTATTCAACAATGTACTGTAGAAATTAGTACAAATAAAGAAAAACCCTGGAATGAGTAGGTGTGTCCAAACTTTTGACTGGGACTGTATTTGATTGGATGATTCATTAATTCAAAATTCAATTCAGAGTATTGTAAAGTTGTAAAGAGTACTGTACCTGTATATGCACCCCCATAGGGGCTTTATTAAAGTACTCATCCTCTCCCAGTCATGTACAGTACAGTACAGTATGTGCATCAACGCAACGCAACACACACACACACACACATCTCTCCCTGCAACCAGCCCCGCTCCAGGGGTGATGGTCCCCCCTCACCCACTCATACCGGAGATTGATGCAAATCTTATTATCAGGAAAACTACTCTGGTTGGGGACTCTTCTCTGAGGCGTGATTCCAACGTCATCCTCCATATTGAAAAGGGAGGGCCTAGGAGTCAGAATTAAACAAATTTAGAGGAACGAAGCGACGGGTGAAATATATATATTTTATATCAAAAGCCTCGCTTCAGAGACAGGTGACTTTCTAAAGTTCAGCTCCATCTCTCTCTCTCTCTCTCCCTGAGATTGGAAGTGACCTCAATAAATCCCCTAGTGATGGGAGGTTCTCATCAGAGGGATTTGGCTAGTTATACAGGAATACATTATGATGGATGTGGAGTCGGGTGCCTGCTGCACCCGCAGCTTAGTGGGCATCATCAGCCACAGCCTTCCTTGCTATACGTTTGGCTCAGGATCCATACGAGAACGCTTCACCAATACCTTCTTACTCTCTTCATCCAATCAGTGGCAGTCAGATAGGCCCTAATATCCCTCGCTCTAACCGTGTCGTTAAAAGAATCTCAATTCCTATTTCAATCATTCAAGCCTCGGGAGTCAGTCAGTTGTGAATGGAGTGCCTAGTGCACTAAAACGCCATCTGCCAATAGATCTTGTTAAACTGTTAAATAACATTTGCTCTCTCCTTCTCTCTCACTCTTTCCTTCCCCCCTTTTCTGTCCTATTGTTTATCTTTCTCCTCCAGCTGAGTGTTGCTGTCTGTATCGGTTTCTTCACAGCGTGGAGCCCTTATGCTGTGGTGTCGATGTGGGCAGCGTTTGGACACATGGAGAACATCCCACCATTGGCGTTCGCCATACTCGCAATGTTTTCCAAGTCCTCCACCATATACAATCCCATCATCTACCTGCTGCTCAGGCCCAACTTCCGCAGGGTGATGTACCGGGCCCTGCTGAGCTTTCGCAGGGCCTGTCTGAAGGGCTGCCTGTGCTCCTGCTCCCTACGCGCTGTGGGGAAGTGCCGCTCCGGCTCTGTGGTCCAGGTTAGCCTCCGGTCGCTCCGCAGACCACCAGGACACGACCAGTCCTGTTCCACCAACTCATCTGCCAACCAAGCCCTCGCCGGGTACAGAGGTTGTAGCAGCACCTGCGAGAAGTGCAGCGATGCCTTCGAGTGCTTCAGACACTACCCCAGAGATTGCCATGGTGGCACCAACCCCCCCAGCTCCTCAGTCAACACTAACGCACCTCAGGATCAGCTCTCAACAGAGCCCCAGCTGCAGCCACTGACACAGAAACCAACACGGAAGCAGAGGCAGAAGCATAAAAAACAGGAGGCCTGTCACAAGAAGTCCCTGCGAGCCACCATGAGCAGCAAAAGGACCTCGGAGATCGACAACCTTCAGATCAACTTGGAGATGGTGCCGGGACACGCAAAATTTGCCTGGCCCTAGAATGTGATATATGCGTCCTCTGGTTTTATACTTTTTACATCTCGGATATATATATATATATATATATATATATATATATATATATATATATATATATATATATATATATATATATATATATATATATATATATATATATTTCAGTTGATATTTAAAATGACTTTATTTATTTATCTGTCAAGATAGACAGTGACTTTGTTGAAATGCGCTTAGTAAAAACCTAGGTTGTCCTTCAGGGATTCATGTGGGCTGGAGGAGAACACAGTGGAACAAAATGGCACCCCATCATCCTCGGAAGGATCGGGACAGAAACCAAGGTACAATACTGTTTGCGGCAATAAACAGTTTGACACATGGACGATGGAAAGCGAAACCCACATTGACATCAGTTCCTCTTCCTCTACAATCCCATTTCCATCCGGTGTTTACAGTTGTCTAATACAGGAACATATACAGTAGGTGCTGGATTGTTTTATGTTGGTTCAGTACAGCATGGTTTAACTCAACATGAAACTGTTGACTTTATGTACAAAGGAGATCGATGAGAGAGACAGCGATAGAATCAACCAAAGTCATACGCAACAGCTGAAGATACTGATATTCACTCAACAATAAGCACTCCAGTATACATACTGTGTACACAGTGGGGCAAAAAAGTATTTAGTCAGCCACCAATTTTGCAAGTTCTCCCACTTAAAAAGATGAGAGAGGCCTGTAATTTTCATCATAGGTACACTTGACAGACTATGACAGACAAGATGAGAAAAAAAATTCCAGAAAAGATCCCGCAGGTCCCCCCGTGTGGTTCTGGGACACATTGTGAACCGTGTTGTGTGTGAAAACTGTGTGAAATATGCATGGCAGTCATCGGCATGGAATGTCCTCCGTTGCAAGGTTAAAAAAATGATTTGACCAAATCTACAAACTGTTGATTCCTTCCAATCATGTTACTAGCCATTAAATCTCCCCCCTGTTTTCCACAGCTGAACTAACAGTACTGTAGCACTTTGCCATGCACCTTCTCTCTCTGGGTAACTGTCTGTTGATTTATTCATTCATTTAAATGCCAACTGCCTATATGAGAAACTAATGAGCAAAGATATTTTTGTATTCTTGGTTAAAGTAAATATTGGTTCTTAATTAGATTGAATTATGGGGAGTCAATTGGAACAAAGTTCATTTAAACATCCACAAATCTGATATAATGTAATTATTGCGTGGAAAACAGACGCTAATCAGCATTTGCATTCGCTGATTTATTCATTAATCATACATGCAGAGATACATTTGCTCCTGTTTGCGAAGCGGATTAACAGGCTCCAGCCTTGATAAGAATGTTAGCATCACGATGTGGGAAGGTTTACAAAAAACATGAACCAATGCCTTTCAAAAGTGTCGAGCTTATCTCTTCTTCGTCCCTGATCCTTTTCAAGACATGCAATTAAAAAACAGTGTTTCGCAGCAGCCCATCGGCCGTGTGGTAGTCAGATAGAGATGGACCTCTGGGATCGGATCTGGGGTCAGATCTGGGGTCGGATCTGGGGTTGGATGGGTCCACACTCCGAGGAGAAGCTTCCTAAATACAGTAGCTGATGTTATTCTAATCAAATGCATATAGGCTCTACCCAGGTTCCTGTTGTTGCCTGCTGCCTGGCCAAATGAAATCTGGGCACTAGTCAAATGAAATTGAATTGGTCATGTACACATATCTTGCAGATGTTATCGTGGGTGTAGAGAAATGCTTATGTTCCTAGCTCCAACAGTGCAGTAATACCTAACAATACACACAAATCCCAAAAATAAAAAGGAATTAAGAAATTAGAACGACCAATGTCAGAGTATGGAATATGTGGCTCATATATATATATATACAGTTGAGGTCGGAGGTTTACATACACCTTTGCCAAATACATTTAAACTCAGTTTTTCACAATTCCTGACATTTAATCCTAGTAAAAATTCCCTGTCTTAGGTCAGTTATGATCAACATTTTATTTTAAGAATGTGAAATGTCAGAATAATAGAGAGAATGATTTCTTTCAGCTTTTATATCTTTCATCACATTCCCAGTGGGTCATAAGTTTACACACACTCAATTAGTATTTGGAAGCATTGCCTTTAAATTGTTTAACTTGGGTCAGACGTTTCTGGTAGCCTTCCACAAGCTTCCCACAATAAGTTGGGTGAATTTTGACCCATTCCTCCTGACAGAGCTGGTGTAACTGAGTCAGGTTTGTAGGATCCTTGCTCGCACACGCTTTTTCAGTTCTACCCACAAATGTTCTATAGGATTGAGGTCAGGGATTTGTGATGGCCACTCCAATACCTTGACTTTGTTGTCCTTAAGCCATTTTTTCCACAACTTTGGAAGTATGCTTAGGGTCATTGTCCATTTGGAAGACCCATTTGCGACCAAGCTTTAACTTCCTGACTGATGTCTTGAGATGTTGCTTCAATATATCCACATAATTTTACCACCTCATGATGCCATCCCAAGTCTGGTTCATCCTTGGGAGCAATTTCCAAACGCCTGAAGGTACCACATTCACCTGTACAAACAATAGTACGCAGGTATAAACACCATGGGACCAAGGAGCCGTCATAGCGCTCAGGAGGGAGACGTGTTCTGTCTCCTAGAGATGAACGTACTTTGGTTCGAAAAGTGCAAATCAATCCCAGAACAAGAACAACATGTGCAGTTTGCAACTGCACATGGGGACAAAAATCATACTTTTTGGAGAAATGTCCTCTGGTCTGCTGAAACAAAAATTGACCTGTTTGGCCATAATGTCCATCGTTATGTTTGGGGGAGGCTTGCAAGCCGAAGAACACCATCCCAACCGTGAAGCACGGGGGTGGCAGCATCATGTTGTGGGGGTGCTTTGTTGCAGGAGGGACTGGTGCACTTCATAAAATAGATGGCATCATGAGGAAGTAAAAGTATGTGGATATATTGAAGCAACAACTCAAGACATCAGTCTGGAAGTTAAAGCTTGGTCGCAAATGGGTCTTCCAAATGGACAATGACCCCAATGGCTTAAGGACAACAAAGTCAAGGTATTGGAGTGGCCATCACAAAGCCCTGACCTCAATCCCATAGAACATTTGTGGGTAGAACTGAAAAAGCGTGTGCGAGCAAGGATCCTACAAACCTGACTCAGTTACACCAGCTCTGCCAGGAGGAAGGGGCAAAAATTCACCCTACTTATTGTAGGCTTATTGAAGGCTACCGAAAACGTTTGACCCAAGTTAAACAATTTAAAGGCAATGCTACCAAATACTAATTGAGTGTATAAACTTCTGACCCACTGGGAATGTGATGAAAGAAATAAAAGCTGAAATAAATCATTCTCTCTGCTATTATTCTGACATTTCACATTCTTAAAGTAAAGTGGTGATCCTAACTGACCTAAAACAGGGAATATTTACTAGGATTAAATGTCAGGAATTGTGAAAAACTGAGTTTAAATGTATTTGGCTAAGGTGTATGTAAACTTCTGACTTCAACTGTAGACCAGTGTTCAATGAATATGTACATAGGGCAGCAGTCTCTAAGGTGAAGCGTTGAGTACCGGGTGGTAGCCGGCTAGTAACAGTGACCAAAGTTCAGGGCAGGGTACTGGGCAGAAGCCAACTAGTGGTGACTTTTTAACAGTGATGGCCTAGAGATCAATGCTATTTTTTTTGTCTCTTTGATGCATCTGTACTGTATCTGCCTTTTAGATAGTAGTGGGGTGAACAGGCTGTGGCTCGGGTGGCTGAGGTCCTTGATCTTCTTGGCCTTCCGGTAACACCGGGTGCAGTTGCCGTACCAGGCAGTGATACAGCCCGATTGGATGCTCACAATGGTGCATCTGTAGAAGTTTGTGAGAGTCTTAGGGGCCAAGCCACATTTCTTCAGCATCCTGAGGTTGAAGAGGCACTGTTGTGCTTTCTTCACCACAACATCTGTGTGGATGGACCATTTGTCAGTGATGTGCACACAAAGGAACTTGAAGCTTTTCATCCTCGTCACTGTGGCCCAGTCGATAGGAGTGTGCTCCCTCTCTCTCCTCATGGTTTAGTGATGAGCAAGGAGGGCACTATGGTGTTGAAGGCTGAGCTGTAGTCAACGAACAGCATTCTTACATAGGTATTCCTCTTGTCCAGTTGTGATAAGACAGTGTGCAGTGTGATGGTGATTACGTCATCTGTGGATGTTGGGGCGGTATGCAAATTGTTGTAGGTCCAGGGTGTCAGGTAAGGTGGAGGTGATATGATCCTTAGCCTCTCAAAGCACTTCATGATGACAAGTGAGTACCTAAGTCCTGTTGTTGCTGTCTGGGTACACTAGTACATCATCTGGGGCCGGGTCAGGAGTTTGTCCTGGTCAGGAAAAACCATAGAATTGGAATTAAGAAGACTAATAATGAATTTAATAGGATCTCCTCTATGGGAACAACACTATTGGCCCCATGTAATGTTTCTTGGTGCTTCAACGGAGAATGGTATATCCACATTCAGAAGATTTGTATGGACTAGAATCAATCCGATTGCCCCTTTTCGGCTATGCACCTAGCATGACTTAGTGAGTCATTGACTACAAACAATTAGATCGCTTCTCAACAATTATGACAAAAATTCACTTCTCTTGAAACAGACTTTATTTAAAAACACAGTGAAGTGACAACACCAGCTCTTTTTGAGATGCCTCTCTCACCCACATATGAGCATACACACACACACATTTAAGCGTGCACACACACATGCACACACACACACACTACTAACTGCTACTGCCAAGCATCAAAATAACATACAAGCACGCACCAAAGCACATTCATTGACGTACAATCAGGGTCATGTCCAAGAGCAGACATTTTGATGGAAAATAGACCTGCAGTGCATGACTGCTGTTTTGTATCACAAAACACTACAATAGTTCATTTAAACTAGCCTAGAGACAAGAGGTTTCAATATCAGCGGACCTTTAATCTGTCAAATAGGGAATTGCCTCAAACAAATTCATATGCATTCATGTTTCATTTGCCGTACACTGGGGTAACTAATTGTCATGCATGGAGGAGGAAATTCCTGCCTGGCAGCTGTATGGGATAAATAGTGTAAGGTTGGAGCCCTTCGATGAGGCTGGTTCCGCATGATTATGAGACAAACCTGACAAGGAATACATACATTCTGCTGCCCTCTAGCGGAGAGCAGGTGAGCAACGACGTCTATGCTGGACAAGTCACATGTTTGTTGTCCACAGGAAACATGCATCTCTGTTCTGTTCTTGGAAAGCTACTGTACATGGTGTGCTTTTGAACTACTGCTGACCTAAATAATCAAGGTCTCGAATGTTGATGATCGAATGATTGGTTGAATCAGGGTGTGTTGGTGCTGCACAGCCATAGAATTAGAATGAGTTAATTATATTTCTATATGCACTGACTGCACACCACGTAGCTCGCCTAGACCAAGGATCACTATACTGGAAGGATTATAATTTATTTTTAAATGTTCACTTCCGTTTTTCTTTGGTGCTGATAAAAAAATATTAAAATCAACTAAGATAAAATATGAATAAAAACATATTTCTGATTGTGAGTGTACTGGATTTTTAGAACGTACTGTGTGACACAAAATGTGTCTCTGAGTTCACAGCAGATGTTTCCAGTCCAAAGGCTTGTTTTATCCAAGTGATTAACTTTTTGAAAGACTGACAGGTAGTGGAAGTAAAGAAGATGACACTGTCAATTAAATTGGGAGTTTACGAGGGTGTCGGAGACAGGTTTGGAATGTGTTCTTATGGATGTAAGGACTGACCATCCACAATATCAAAATTATAGTTTTAACCATGTTTGGAGGCTATATAGTGTTTGCTTACATTTACTTTGTTTACAAACATTGGAGTAAAACAAGCCAATATTCGGAGTTCGGAGTGGTAAATTACGACGCAAGCTAGACTTTTATAAAGCTAGCCAGCTTCAGTTAGCTCCACATTCCATCTCAGCCTGTACTACGATGGTGGATTTTGCTTGTCTGCCTGCTGCTTAACTCTAGCAGGCTTTAACTGCGTGTGCATGTCACACATGTCTAGTCAAAGGCCGAACTCTTCACTGAGACAATGCTGAAACATTCATCCAATGCGAATCAGCACCACATTTTTGTTGTTGTTGTGTGGAAATCTAAATGAAAGAAAAGTTATTTAGCAAATGCAGCAGGCTATGGTGTGAAATAGGCTTTTAGAAGTGCAGTCTTTATTTGATATATTATCGTTAATGCCGTCTTTTGTGTGCTTATCCAGGGGTAAAAAAAAAAAAGTATAAATTCCATGACTGAAACTTACGTCGATCTCGGATCGATTGTCTAACCTCTCCTTTCATGTAAGAAAGGCATGACCATGCTTTTATGGAAATGGGATAATTTGATACATTTAGTAAACTGTGAGTTTAACCAATTCCAGTCTCCTTGCTTAGGGGGTTCGGAGTCCTCCCTGGGATTATTTTTTATGTAGAAGGAATGAAAAGCTCAGTTCTGGTAACTTTTTAAAAGGACATTTTACTCCAAAATTTACAAAAATAAAATTATGCTGCAACATCTAAAATATCATTTTCACCTTTAGAAACCGGCCAAATAACATATTGGTAAAAATTATTTTAACATAATGGACCATGCACATAGCCTATACATGGTCTATTTTATTAGATGTGCTATTAGCCAATAAGCATAATCACCTGTAGCCTACTGTAACTGACACAGCATAGGGGCTATAAAATTATGTACATATGATGAAGCAAATGAAGCATTTCTCCATCTGCATACCACATTGGACACAAAAATCCTGATTGTTATTATAAATCATTATTTATTATAAATATGAATATATACAGTGTATTCGGAAAGTATTCAGACCCCTTCCCTTTTTCCACATTTTGTTACGTTACAGCCTTATTCTAAAATGGATCGAATACATTTTCTCCTCATTACGCCCCATAATGACAAAGCGAAAATAGTTAGATATATTTTCGAAAATTTAATCAAAATAAAAAACAGAAATACCTTAATACCATAAGTATTCAGACCCTTTGCTATGATACTCGAAATTGAGCTCAGGTGCATCCTGTTTCCAATTATCATCCTTGAGATGTTTCTGCCACTTGATTGGAGTCCACCTGTGGTAAAATCAATTGGAAAGGCACATACCTGTCTACATAAGGCCCCACCGTTGACGGTTCAGGTCAGAGCAAAAACCAAGCCATGAGGTCAAAGGAATTGTCCGTACAGCTCCGAGACAAGATTGTGTCGAGGCACAGATCTGGGGAAGGCTACCAAAATATGTCTGCAGCATTGAAGGTCCCCAAGAACACAGTGACCTCCATCATTCTTAAATGGAAGAAGTTTGGAACCACCAAGACTCTACCTAGAGCTGGCCGCCCGGCCAAACTGAGAAATCGTGGAAGAAGGATCTTGGTCAGGGAGGTGAACAAGAACCCGATTGTGGAGATGGGAGAACCAGAAGGACAACCATCCAGCATTCCACCAATCAGGCATTTATGGTAAGGTGGCCAGACAGAAGCCACTCCTCAGTAAAAGGCACACGACACCCCAAAAGGCACCTAAAGGTCTTAGACCATGAGAAACAAGATTCTGATGTAACCAATATTGAACTATTTGCCCTGAATGCCAAGTGTCACGTCTGGAGGAAACTTGGCACCAACCTTACTGTGAAGTATGGTGGTGGCAGCATCATGCTGTGGGGATGTTTTTCAGTGGCAGGGACTGGGAGACTAGTAAGCATCGTGTGAAAGATGAACGGAGCAAAGAGATCCTTGATGAAAACCTGCTCCAGAGCGCTCAGGACCTCAGACTGGGGCGAAGGTTCACCTTCCAACAGGACAACGACCCTAAGCACAAAGCCAAGACAATGCAGGAGTGGCTTCGGGACAAGTCTCTGAATGTCCTTGAGTGGCCGAGCCAGAGCCCGGACTTGAACCCGATCAAACATCTCTGGAGAGACCTGAAAATAGCTGTGCAGGGACGCTACCCATCCAACCTGACAGAGCTTGAGAGGATCTGCAGAGAAGAATGGGAGAAATTCCCCAAATAGAGGTGTGCCAAGCTTGTAGTGTCATACCCGACAAGACTCAAGGCTGTATTCGCTGGTGAAGGTGATTCAACAAAATACTCAGTAAAGGGTCTGAATACTAATGTAAATGTGATGTGTAGATTGGTGAGGATATATTTCTATTTTAGAACAGTGGGTTAACTGCCGGTTCAGGGGCAGAACGACAGATTTGTACCTTGTCAGCTCGGGGGTTTGAACTTGCAACCTTCCGGTTACTAGTCCAATGCTCTAACCACTAGGCTACGTAACAAAATGTGGACAAAGTCAAGGGTTCTGAATACTTTCCGAATGCACTGGTGGTTGCGGCTGTTGCAAATGTGAAAATACAATCACAAGTTTGCAAAGCGGATGCTATCATTTTTTATTTTATTTATTTATTTTACCTTTATTTATCTAGGCAAGTCAGTTAAGAACAAATTCTTATTTTCAATGACAGCCTAGGAATAGTGGGTTAACTGCCTGTTCAGGGGCAGAACGACAGATTTGTACCTTGTTAACGCAGGGGTTTGAACTTGCAACCTTCCGGTTACTAGTCCAACGCTCTAACCACTAGACTACCCTGCCGCCCCATTACAACTGTATGTGTAACATGAAGATTTTTTTTTTTTTACACACAAAAACATTTGATTAATACAAACATTTAAATCAGTCGGCTTCCTCAAATGGAGGGGATGATGACAAGCTTTGCATGGAGGGTATCTGATTGAATTATTCCTCAACTTTTGGCTCAGACACTTCATTCAGGATAAAAATTTGTTGCCGATTATCCCGAGGATTTGACCAAGGTTGCCTCGCCAACTCCTCAAACCTGATTTGTAGTATAGGGCTCTGATGTGGCCCAACAGTTGAACTAAACTCATGAGGCATTTATAAGTTCTTCCTTCAATAATCAAATGGGTATATATTGTTAACTTAAGTCCAAAAATGGATGAAGCAACTGCAGATTTCCCAAAGATTGGAATGGTGTATTTGGGCTGCTACACTCATATCCAAATCATATGGCAAGAAAATTACAGCCAGACTACCTTCAGTAAGTAAGTAGTTCAAAGTCAATACTAACAACTCAACTCACAATCATTACACGTTAGACTGGTTGGTAGGAATGTAAGGGTGAGGGTGGGGGGCTGGAGTCAATAGTAACCCCTCTGGTATAGGGGTAGGGGGAATTGAATACAGTTGATACAGGCTACTGTACCTACAGAGAACTGTTGGTCCCGCTGGAGTGCAGAAGCCTCTTCAACAGGTCGACTTTAACACAGTTCTCCAGGGCTCTGCAGAGCCGGCCCACGGTGCAGCCCACACAGCCCTCCTTCATCCTCCAGCGCTCCAGCATCTGGTGCACCTTTTCAGGCAGCCCGTCACGTTGGTAGTCATGGTCGATGGTCTCCACCTCCACCTCGCTCAGTCCCAGACGACGGGCGCAGCGCTTCCAGTCCTTCCCGATGTTATCTCTCAGGAGATCCAGGTGCTCCTCCGTCACAGCCTGGTCCTCTGAACACAGGAAAGGACCCAACATAAAATATTGTATAACGTGAAAGTTAAAGCCCTTTTCTGTGATATTCACAAGGGTTTTTGATAATTTACTGTCAATTAATGATACATACCAATTGACTGTTGAATAATATTATTTATAAATTCCCCATGGTCTTAGTTTAACTATCCAACCAAATTATAACCCCAAATATATACTGAACAAAAATTTTAGCAATTTCAAAGATTTTACTGAGTTACAGTTCATATGAGGAAATCAATCAATTTAAATAAATTCATTCGGCACTAATCTATGGATTTCACAACTGGGAATACAGATATGCATCTGTTAGTCACAGATACCTTATAAAAAATGGGCCTCTAATGGGCAACAGGATCTCATCACTGTATTTTTTGCGCATTCAAATCGCCATCGCCAATTGTGTTTGTTGTCCGTAGCTTAAGCCTGCCCATACTATAACCCCACCGCCACCATGGGGCACTCTATTCACAATGTTGACATTAGCAAACCACTCGACCACACGACACCATGCACATGGTCTGCGGTTGTGAGGCCGGTTGGACATACGGCCAAATTCTCTAAAACAACGTTGGAGGCGGCTTATGGTTGAGAAATAAACATTACATTCTCTGGGAATAGTTCTGCTGGACATTCCTGCAGTCAACATGCCAATTGCACACTTCCTCAAAACTTGAGACATCTGTGGCATTGTGTTGTGTGACAAAACTGCACATTTTAGAGTGGCCTTTTATCTTGGCCAGCACAAGATGCACCTGTGTAATGATCATGCTGTTTAATCAGCTTCTTGATATGCCACACCTGTCAGGTGGATGGATTATTTTGGCAAAGGAGAAATGCTCACTAACAGGGATGTAAACAAATTTGTGCACAACATTTGATAGAAATAAGCTTTTTGTGGTTATGGAACATTTCTGGGATCTTTTATTCAGCTCATGAAACATGGGACTCAGACTTTACATGTTGCGTTAATAATGTTGTTCAGTGTAAATTTGTAAACAAACAATGCATAGATGAATGGTTTTATGGTACATTTTGTGGTTCCCTTCCTGAACCAGATAGCATAGAACCCCTCTATTGTGGCCAAATGCAAAATCTGTGACTAGTAGAAAACATGACATAGACAAATAGGAAGCTGATGTCTATTTTCAGGAAGTAGGCTCCTCTTTGCAGGATGTAGTCTACTCTTACCATACATCTGCAGGTTTTCTTTGAGCAGAGAGAGTGAGTTGGGCCCGTTGGAGAGAGAGCTGGCTGAGCTGCTGTATGACTCATGACCCCTGATGCTGAGTGTGTTGTTGCTGCCTATCTGGATCCCACTGGCATTCTGGATAAATAGGCCTGCTGCAACACACACGCACATGTACACACAAATGCAACGTTTCTCATAAATGCCTTCCTGATTGAATTGCTAGATAGCTGTCATGTTGACTGTGGAATCTACATCAGCTGTAGACTAGCTGTAGTAATGGTGATACTGGTATCAAGCACTGTAATCTTTGTGCATCATCCTTACCTGGGTCTTGTGAAAGTCCAACCTTGGCACCTGAGTTCAGGCGCAGCCCTGCAGTGAGGTCTGGGGCAGCTGACTCTGGCACTGGGTAGGCTGGCCAGGACTGGAGGCGGTCATACTGGGCGTAGGGATATTGCTGCTGGGGGGAGTACTTGCCATGGCTCAGAGATGGGCTGCTGGTGGACTCAGGGATGTGGCTTGACAGCTGGTGTCTTGGTGTGGTGGTACCGGAGGGGGCCGTAGCCTCGTACAGGTCAGAGAGATGGAGGAGGGGGTCCACCTCCACGCTGCTGGGCTGGACGGCCTGGGTTTTGGTCCAAGACTGGACAGAGGACACTGGGGGCTGAGGGGGCCTGAGGTCTGGGAGGCCTCTGGTGGAAGTGAGGTCCTGTGAGGAGAGGCGCTGTGGGGTGGCAGGGTGAGGGTAGGGGCTGAAGTCCGGCTGGTCCATCCGGCAGTAGCTGCCGAATTTGTGGTACTCGTACTCCTGGGCTAATTTGACCTCCAGGTTTGACCTCGAACTGGTGACCAGTTTGAGCTCCATACCCGAGGGGGTGCTGATGGGGCCGAGGGCCCGGGCATCTGGCTGGATTAGGGATGGCTCACAGGGAAGGAAGAGGTTCAGGTCCTCAATGCTGGCCTCCACTGGACCAGCTTCTATACGGACAGCCCCAGCACTGTCTGAGCTCAGCAAGGGAGCTGGCCGGTCTATAGTGAGAAGAGGTAGAGGGTTCATTAAAAAAAAGATGAATTCTAAATTGAGATCCATGTGCATTACCTCTTAACGTCGTATAAATGGTTTATTGGTGAGAATGAGAGATTTGAACGAAAAAGCTAAATACGGGCAAAGATCTCAAGTTCGGGTCTTAGTTCGGGCTGTTACGGTGACGGCATTACCGCCACAGTGGCGGTCAAGAGTAATGAGTGCAGTCGAATTCCATCCATATTTTTTTCCTTCACATTTTCAAACAGTTCATTTAAATTTTCCAATGGGGCAATACATTTGGGTGAGGTTTTTTTCTCGCCTGAGTAGCCTTGTTTCACTGCCAAAAAATAAAATTAAACCATCTAGTGTTCAGCGAAATAACAACACAATGTCAAATACTGGAAGCCTAGTCAAATAATTAACATCAATCACATTAACCGTTACTCTCTCGCGGGAATTCCACTAACGGTCCTTATGTAGCTAAACGTAGCTGCTGCTCATTCCGTTTGCTCGAAAATGGATAAATGGTTAAAAAAAGTAAGGCCCGCGTCCATAGAGACACATACCAGCTCTACTGGTAGTACTGCTACTACCAGCAGTACTACACCTGCACCTGATGATGACACAAGTTGTTCTGCTTCCATGAGCAAATCCAATGCTAGCATCAGCAATTCTACATTTGTTGTTAGCCCAGCTAGCATGGACACTGACAGTTGTGAATCTGATGCAGCCGAAGAGCTACTGCCCCCTTACCCAGGAAAGCACCGAAAGAAAGACAGGGACGTTTAGAAACATTACATGCCAATTTGAAGAATAAGCCACGGGAGATTTTTTTGAGCGAGAATTAAGATGACTTTTGGGTAGTTAAGACATGTTTAAAAGCAACAGATACCATTAATAAGAAGGGGCTAGAAAAGTATTATATGGTGAGCTACGGAGTGGCTAGGACAGGCAAGCCCCATACTATTGTGGAGGACTTAATTATTCCTTCTGCCGTGGATATGTCTGGGCCAATACTTGGGGGAAAGGCCAAAAAAACTATATAGACAATGCCTTCAACAAACAAAACTGTTTGTGACATGGAAGGAGATGTTTTGAAACAATTACTGCTTCGCATACAAGCCAGTGAATTCTATGCGTTACAGCTGGGTGAGTCAACAGACATGGCGGGCCTTGCACAGCTCCTGGTATATGTCTGTTACGTTTATGGGGGGTCAATTAAAGAGGAAATCCTCTTCTGCAAAGCACTGGAAACACAGGACAACAGGAGAGGATATTTTTTAAGTACTGGACAGCTTTGTGACATCAAATGGACTTTGGTGGTCAAGATGTGTTGGTATCTGTACTGATTCCGCAAAAGCCATGACAGGGAGACAAAGTGGAGTGGTATCGCGCGTGCAAGCAGTTTCCCCCCCGACGCCACGTGGGTACACTGCAGCATCCACCGAGAGGCTCTTGCTGCCAAGGGAATGCCTGACAGCTTGAAAGACGTTTTGGACACTACAGTGAAAATGGTTAACTTTCTTAAAGCAAGGTCCCTGAACTCTTGTGTATTTTCTGCACTATGCAACAATATGGGCAGCGACCATGTAACGCTTTTACAACATACAGAAGTGCGCTGGTTATCAAGGGGCAAAGTAATGACATGTTTTTTGTTAATTGAGAGACGAGCTTAAAGTTCTCTTTACTGACCATAATTTTCACTTGTCTGACCGTTTGCATGATGATGAGTTTCTCACACGACTGGCCTTACTGGGTGATGTTTTTTCTCACCTGAATGATCTGAATCTAGGATTACAGGGACTCTCTGCAACTATATTCAATGTGCTGGACAAAATTGAGGCTATGATTAAGAAGTTGGAGCGCTTCTCTGTCTGCATTAACAAGGACAACACACAGGTCTTTCCATCATTGTATGATTTTTTGTGTGCAAATGAACTCAAGTTTACAGACAATGTCAAATGTGATATAGCGAAGCACCTGAGTGAGTTGGGTGCGGAATAACACAGGTACTTTCCCAAAACGTATGACACAAACAACTGGATTCATTATCCCTTTCATGCCCTGCCTACAGTCCACTTACAGATATTTGAACAAGAGAGCCTCATCGAGATTATAACAAGCGGTTCTGTGAAAATTACATTTTATCAGAAGCCACTGCCAGATTTCTGGATTGGGCTGCGCTCAGAGTATCCTGCCTTGGCAAATCGCACTGTTAAGACACCGATGCCCTTTGCAACCACGTACCTATGTGAGAGTGGATTCTTGGCCCTCACTAGCATGAAAACTAAATACAGGCACAGACTGTGTGTGGGAAATGATTTAATACTGAGACTCTCTCCAATACAACCCACCATAACAGAGTTATGTGCAAGCACACCCTTCTCATTAACCTGCGGTGAGTTATTCACAATTTTCGATGACCAAATGAAGTTTTATATGTAAGATGGCTAAATCAAAAGCAAAATTATTGATTATTATTATTTGTGCCCTGGTCCTATAAGAGCACTTTGTCACTTCCCACGAGCCGGGTTGTGACAAAAACTCACTCATTCTTATGTTTAATAAATGTATTGTAATAGTGTGTGTGTGGCAGGCTTACAATGATGGCAAAAAACAACATTTGAGAGTGCGCTGACCCTGGTGCTAGAGGGGATACGCAGCTGGAGGTTGAATGTTTTAAGGGGTACGGGACCACTGCTCTAAACAATCTGACATCAATGCAAATGTAATCCAAACACTTCATGAGAGCCCATGAGCTCATGTTGAGCAACATTTCTACAGGCTCTGCAATATGCTTGAGAAAAAGGAGTGATCCCCATCAGCTTTCTATAGGCTAGACCTACTATTTATTTCTCTCAACATTGCTAATATTAAGCACATTGCTTCTCTTCACAACTAGAGTATAGCCTACCTGGCTGGCATGAAAATGAACCATGGGAAAAGCGTCTTCCAATCGCTATTTAAGTGCATAGATTACATGCATTTTTTCTGCTGCATGTTTTGAGACAGGTGCATGATAATGGTCCATTCTAAATCAAAACATATTCCATTCTAAATCAAAACATATTCCATTCTAAATCAAAACATATTCCATTCTAAATCAAAACATATTCCATTCTAAATCAAAACATATTCCATTCTAAATCAAAACATATTCCATTCTAAATCAAAACATATTCCATTCTAAATCAAAACAAATTTCACTTATATTATTTAGAATATGTAAAGACAAGATAGTGTGACAATATAAGTGTGACATCATTCATCACACTTGTGAATGATGCCCAGCTTAAGGCAAGAAATCATAGTCGCACACCTCATGTAGCCTAGCCCATATGCCTATATGTTTTGATGATACTTGCATCAAAACTAAAGTGGCCAAATAACTTCTTAAAATTAAGCACATTAATCCACTTTACAACTGGTGTAAAGCCTAACTGGCATACATGCGCACCGTGCGAGTTTCAAGTTTGAGGAAAATAATTTCACCATAAAAATTCACCTTTTATAATTAAAGCATAATCGCATTTGTGCTAATGGAACATTTGCGCTTATAGCCTACTGCCATGTGTGCGCATTGCTACACTTATAATATGATGAAATAGCATAATAGTTATTAATATTTTAAGCTAAACATAGTTTTTTTGATGCTATTGGTTGTATTAATTTGGGATCTATCGCATCCCACAACTGTCCCAGACTATGTTTGGAATATTTATTACTCACACAGAATAGAATAGGTTGACTTTTGTACTATGGGGGATAGTAAATAGACATAAATTAATGCTTTTGCTGTTCGTTAAGACTTCTCATCTTGGTGGCTGATGAAATGTACAGTAAATATGGACAGTTCTTCCTAAATCTTCAATATGTGCCTAGGAATTGGATAAGGATCCAGGCCGTTGGGTCCCTGATGTGTCTGTCTTTGCTTGTAGCCTGTGAGAAAGACCCGATCACGTGACGGAGAGCCAAGTGAGTGAGAGGTGCTTCGGCACGCAGCTGGGAGAAGGGAATTATGATTATTATATTCAGCCCAAGGGCACAATGGCCACTTGCCGCAAAAGGCACGGATGTTTTTAGGGGCTATTACAGCCACACAAAGGGGATGCAGCCGGGAAATTCAAGGCATTATCAAATACGTGTCAAATTGTGAATGAGAGACTGATGAAGTATGTACAGACTGCACAAAAATCAAAGCAGAGCTCATGCCTTTCGTGCAACTTTTTTCAAATCATCATTAGTCACATCATGCAGCCTTAGAATGTATGAAAATATATAACCCAACATTTGTATCGCAACTAAAGTTACATAAATAACTCTAAATGAAGCATATAGGAGGCCCTGTTTCTTTGTTAACCGCTCACCACAGAATAGTCATGTGTTCACTCCCTCAAATCGTTTGGAGAAAATATCCTTTCTATTTTATTCAGCTTTGTTCAATAATGCCACAGACTTCTAAGCAAATATTGTCTGCTAAATTAACTAGTGTAGCCCACAGCCATATGGCATAGTCAGATCAGGGCCTAACATAAGGACAACTCAGAGTATGCTATTCTGTTCTTCTGAAAGAGACTACATTTTCTTCATATCATGTTTCTTTAGACCTGTCTAAAATAAATAATGGATTTATTGTGACGGTGTAGGCTATATTTCATGGATTTGACTTTTTAAAATGTAGATGTTCCAAAAGGTCTGCATCAGTGGCTTGTAGGCTATGCGTTTTATGTTAATTAACAGTCAATTAACATAAGACGGGCAGTTATTTGCTTGACAATCACCAGCTGACAGAATGTCACGACCGCCACAGCCCTAGTCTTAGTGTATCCTGTCTCGTAAGATGTTTTTTTTTTTTTAAGTAAAAAAATAAATAAAATTGTCATGCCAAATAGTTCAGTGGACTTTGACCAACCTCTTGGATCAGTGTGCTTAGGCTGAGTATATTAAACTTGACACAAGTCTACACCATGCTGAGACTGTAGACAGTGTGCGGTGTAGAGTTGTAAGACATAAGGCTGTGAGTGGTCTAGAGGTATACGGCCAGGGCAACAACTACTCTTCCTGAGGACGAACCACACCAAAGCAGCCACATTACATATAAAACAAAAGATAAAACAGTGAACTATGTTTGTACTAAATGAGCTTAAGAGAAAACGGTACATCATATAACATCCCTACACCACCACATATTCACATCACAAAATATTCAATAGCACCATACAACTATGTGTGCGTGCGTATGCATGTCTGTACCTTTGTGCGTCTCTTCACAGTCCCCTTTGTTCCATAAGGTGTATTTTTACCTGCTTTTTAAATCAGATTCTACTGCTTGCATCAGTTACCTGATGTGGAATAGAGTTCCATGTATTCATGGCTCTATGAAGTACTGTGTGCCTCCCATAGTCTGTTCTGGACTTGGGGACTGTGAAGAGACTTCTGGTGGCTTGTGGGGTATGTATGCATGGCTGTCTGAACTCTTTGTTAAGTGTTGCAGTTATTTCAATCACTGTAGTATCTGATGTGTATAGTGTTGAGTCATCTGCATACATATACACACTGGCCTTACTCAAAACCAGTGGCATGTCATTAGTAAAGATTGAAAAAAGGAAGGGGCCTAAAAAGCTTCCCTGGGGAATTCCTGATTCTACCTGGATTATGTTTGAGAGGCTTCCATTAAAGATCACCCTCTGTGTTCTGTTAGACAAGTAACTATTTATCCACATTATAGCAGGGGGTGTAAAGCTATAACACTTACGTTTTTCCAGCAGCAGACTATGATTGATAATGTCAAAAGCTGCACTGAAGTCTAACAAGTATAAAGAGGAAGCGAGCAGTCTGGAGTTGTAAGGCGGAAAGCTATAAAAGGTCAGGGCCTTGAAGCCCGCCTCCCGTGGTGCTCAGACCACTCACCTGCTGTAAGGCTCTCAGGAGGCATCGATAAAGATTTCATCTTCTCCACCAGCTCCTCAGGCCCCTCGTACAAGTCCTACATGCCAATGAAAAAGATCACAAGACGCATAACATAGTTTAAAATGTGTTATGGACCTTTTATGATAGATGAGGTAATATTGTGGTAATATAATGAGGTAATCACACACTCACAGAGGTGATAGTGTTTTCAAGAGTTAACAACAACTTAGTGAATCGCCACAAACAATGAACCCATCAATATCTTTCACTAAGTTACTGTATTTGTTTCGACAATGTTTTGTGAAACACTTGGTTAATTAAATTATGTACTCATGACAATGCTATCACCTTGTTCACGCAATCAACTTACTCTGAGACCAAGTGAGTCCCTTTCTACATCTGGCTCCAACTTCTCCCTGTAGACGGGCAGGAAGAAGTTGTAGCCCTCTTGTCGAGAAAAAGAGAGAGAAAGCAATTAGAGCAGTCATATTACTAACATAGCCACATAAGAGTGTGTATTAGACTCGTGAATACCAAGGGATCACTTGAATTGACTTGCCCCTGAACAGGCAGTTAACCCACTGTTCCTAGGCCGTCATTGAAAATAAGAATTTGTTCTTAACTGACTTGCCTAGTTAAATAGAGGTAAAAAATACACATTTTAATTTAAAAAAATTGATGCTCGTTGAAGTACTCATTTATCCATTAGGTCCAAAGTTGACTTGTGATGATGACACAGCACATTGGTTAAATATTGCACTTGTTTAGAACTCGTGTTGGAATGTACAAGTTGCAAATGCTCTGTAATACACCTTTTAATACCACGTCTGTACACGTGTGTGTACGCACACACACACACACACACACACACACACACACATTCAAAAGTTTGGGGGTCACTTAGAAATGTCCTTGTTTTTGAAAGAAGAGCTAATTGTTTGTCCATTAAAATAACATCAAATTGATCATAAATAGTGTAAACATTGGTAATGTTGTAAATTAATATTGTAGCTGGAATCAGCAGTGAAGAGGCGACTCCGGGTTGTTGGCCTTCTAGGCAGAGTTGCAAAGAAAAAGCCATATCTCAGACTGGCCAATAAAAATAAACGATTAAGATGCGCAAAAGAGGAACAGAGGAACATCCAGGAGTCGCCTCTTCACTGCTGATGTTGAGACGGGTGTTTTGCGGGTACTATTTAATGAAGCTGCCAGTTGAGGACTTGTGAGGAGTCTATTTCTCAAACTAGACAATAAAGTATTTGTCCTCTTGTTCAGTTGTGCACCGGGGCCTCCCACTCCTCTTTCTATTCTGGTTAGAGAAAGTTTGCGCTGTTCTGTGAAGGGAGAGTAGTACACAGTGTTGTACAAGATCTTCAGTTTCTTTGGAAATTTCTTGCATGGAATAGCCTTCCTTTCTCAGAACAAGAATAGGCTGACGAGGTTCAGAAGAAAGTTATTTGTTACTGGCCATTTTGAGCCTGTAATCGAACCCACAAATGCTGATACTCCAGATACTCAACTTGTGTAAAGAAGGCCAGTTTTATTGCTTCTTTAATTAGAACAACAGTTTTCAACTGTGCTAATGTAGCCGGTGTGAAATGGCTAGCTAGTTAGCGGTGGTGCGCGCTAGTGGCGTTTCAATTGGTGACGTCACTTGCTCTGAGACCTTGAAGTAGTGGTTTCCCTTGCTCTGCAAGGGCCGCAGCTTTTGTGGAGCGATGGGTAACGATGTTTCGAGGGTGACTGTTGTGTGCAGAGCGTCCCTGGTTCGCGCCCAAGTCAGGGCGAGGGGACGGACGTAAAGTCCATACTGTTACACTAACATAATTGCAAAAGGGTTTTCTAATGATCAATTAGCCTTTAATAAGTATAAACTTGGATTAGCTAACACAACGTGCCATTAGAACACAGGATTGATGGTTGCTGATAATGGGCCTCTGTACGCCTATGTAGATATTCCATTTAAAAAATCTGCCGTTTCCAGCTACAATAGTCATTTACAAATGTCTACACTGTATTTCTGATCAATTTGATGTTACTGTAATGGACAAAATTGCTTTTCTTTCAAAAACAAGACCATTTCTAAGTGACCCCAAACTTTTGAACGGTAGTGTAAATCCAGTTAGTCACAGGTGTATTGGGACCCCTGAAGGGTCTGGTTCCTCTCAAGGTTTCTTCTTCACCCCCCTAAATAGTTATATCAAGCTCCTGTTGCCCTGAACTTGCTATTTAGGTCTGGGTTTCGTGAATTAAGCAGTGATATTACTTTGTAAAAAGTGCTATACAAATACAATTTGATTGATTGCCATTGTGCGTATACTGTAATACATGATTTGAAATACCTGTACCTCAATCTCACCACACATATGCACACACACCTCTGAATGTTGGCCGCCATTGTGGATCCTGATGCCAGCAACTCTTCATTAGCTCTATGATCTCTACAGGAGTATCACCAGGGATGAGGTATTCATTCGGACGATCGCCTTTACGGACACACTGGCAGATATGGTCCTCACTCCGAGCATCTGAAAATACAGTAGTCCAAAATGAATTCAGTGCATCTGTACAGGCATTTCAAAACATTCATAAAATGTTTACTATAAAATACAGTGGTCTCCAAAAGTATTGAGCCAGCGACACAGTCCAAAAGTATTGAGCCAGCGACACAGTTTTTGTTGTTTTGGATCTGTACTCCAGCACTTTGGATTTGAAATGATAAAATGACTATGGGGTTAAAGTGCAAACTGTCAGCTTTAATTTGATGGTATTTTCATCCATATCAGGTGAAATTACTGCACTTTTTGAACATATTCCCCCCATTTTAGGGGTCCAAAATTGGGACAAATTAAGTTGTGTATTAAAGTAGTAAAAAGTTAAGTATTTGGTCCCATATTCATAGCACGCAATGAAAACATCAAGCTTGTGACTCTACAAATTTGTTGGATGCATGTGCTGTTTGTTTTGGTTGTGTTTCATATTATTTTGTGCCCAATAGAAATTTATGGTAAATAATGTATTGTGTAATTACTTATTGTAAATAAAAAATATATAATGTTTCTAGAGTGAGAAAGTTACCGATGCACAAATATCAACCTTCCCAAAAACATTCTAACCTCCCGTTATTGTAATGGTAGAGGTTAGCATGTCTTGGGGGTATGATATTTGTGTGTCTCTAACTTTCTCACTCATCATTATTCACGGTCCATTCAGGATAATGCATTATTTACCATTCATTCCTATTTGGAACTAAATCATCTGAAACACAACCAAAACAAACAGAAAATGCATCCAGCAAAGTTGTAGTCACAAACTTTGTGTAGTTCAGTTACCTTTATATTCTTGGGTACCCTGCCAACATATGTTTCGTGTCTAAGCCGTTGAATTGCAACTCCACCTTGTCTCTAATACTGAAGTTTTTCCTGTTTGATTACATTGTGGAGGGAATGACTACTCCGTTTGTATTCTGTCATATTCCCAGTCACCTTGCCATGGTTAAATGCGGTGGTTCGCGCTTTCAGTTATCTGCGAATGCAGCCATCTATACATGTTTTCTGGTTAGGGTAGGTTTTAATAGTCACAGTGGGTACAACATCTCCTGACACTTCCTGATAAACTCAGTCCCTGTCTCAGTGTATTAGTCAAAATTATTATCGGAAGCTACCCGGAACATATCCTAGTCCGCGTGATCAAAACAATCTTAAAGTGCAGATTCCGATTGATCAGATTAGCGTTGCATAGTCCTTAGCATGGGTACTTCTTGTTTGAGTTTCTGCCTAGAGGAAGGGAGGAGCAAAATGGAGTCGTGGTCAGATTTGCCGAAAGGAGGGAGAGGGAGGGCCTTGTATGCATCCCGGAAGTTGGAGTAACAGTGGTTGAGTGTTTTAGCAGCGTGAGTACTGCAGTCGATATGCAGCCTCAGGATATACAGTGGGGAGAACCAGTATTGCCGATACTGCCGTACACTGCCGATTTTGCAGGTTTTCCTACTTACAAAGCATGTAGAGTTCTGTAATTTTTTATCATAGGTACACTTCAACTGTGAGAGACGGAATCTGAAACAAAAATCCAGAAAATCACATTGTATGATTTCTAAGTAAATCCTTTGCATTTTATTGCATGACAAGTATTTGATCACCTACCAACCAGTAAGAATTCCGGCTCTCACAGACCTGTTAGTTTTTCTTTAAGAATCCCTCCTGTTCTCCACTCATTACCTGTATTAACTGCACCTGTTTGAACTCATTACCTGTACAAAAGACACCTGTCCACACACTCAATCAAACAGACTCCAACCTCTCCATAATGGCCAAGACCAGACAGCTGTGTAAGGACACCAGGGATAAAATTGTAGACCTGCACAAGGCTGGGATGGACTACAGGACAGTTAATGGAGGCGAATGTGGACATTGAGCCTAAGGGAGAGTTGCGAGTAGTATGCACCAAATCTCCAGTGCTCAACCACAGCTCGGTTCAACCTGTGCCTGCACTCTGGATGGTCCAGGCTAAAGTGGTCATCCAGCCTGGAGGAGTGGTGCCAAGGCTGCGCACCAGAGCTCCCCCACAGACCGGTCCATCCGGTGCCTCCTCCACACACCAGGCCTCCTGTAGGTCTCGCCAGCCTGGTGGGTCCTGTGGCAGCCCCACACAGTCTCTCCGTCTCCACCCTCCAGGTTCTCTCTCCAGGCCAGAGCCGCCTGTCTGTCCTGAGCTGCCAGAGCCGCCCGTCTGTCCTGAGCTGCAAGAACCGCCTGTCAGTCAGGTGCCTGCCGGAGCTGCCCATCAGTCAGGAGCCGCCCGTCACTCCCGCGAAGCCGGAGCCGCCCTTCACTACGGCGCGGCCGGAGTCTCCCATCTATTCGGGCCCGCTGCAAGGGTCCCCAGTCTGAGGATGGCAGCGAGGGTCGCCGCTCCAAAGGCGCCACTTAAGCGGTCAAAGACTATGGTGGAGTGGGGTCCACGTCCCGCGCCAGAGCCGCCACCGATGACAGACGCCCACCCAGACCCTCCCCTATAGGTTCAGGTTTTGCGGCCGGAGTCCGCACCTTTGGGGGGGGGGGGGGGGGGGGTACTGTCATGTTCTGACCTTAGCTCCTTTTTTATGTCTTTGTGTTAGGTTGGTCAGGGCGTGAGTTGGGGTGGGTAGTCTGTTATTTTTTCTAGGTTATATTTCTATGTGTTTGGCCTAGTATTTTTTTTTATCAAGCAGGTGTCGTTCGTTGTCTCTGATTGAGAATCATACTTAGGTAGCCTGTTTTCCCCATTTTGGTTGTGGGTGTTTAATTTCTGTTTAGTGTTTGTTTACCTGGCAGAACTGTTTAGTTTTCTCTTCGTTATTATTTTGTGTAGTGTTCAGTTTGTTCAATTAAAAAATGACGAACACTTACCACGCTGCATTTTGGTCCTCCTCTCCTTCCACCAACGAGAAGCGTTACAATATGGATGAAAATACCCTCAAATTAAAGCTGACAGTCTGCACTTTAACCTCATAGTCATTGTATCACTTCAAATCCAAAGTGCTGGAGAAGAGCCGAAACAACAACAAAATTGTCACTGTCCCAACACTTTTGGAACTCACTGTATATGGCTGAAATCACATCCGATTACTATAACCCCAACAGGCCTATGTAGACTGAATTAGCAACACTCACTTTCAAAGGGCTCCCTGGCAGTGAGGATGACCCAGATGACAATAGCGAAGCTATAGATGTCAGACTTCTCAGAGGAGAGTGTATGGATGCTGTCAAGGTGCTCAGGAGCCATGTAGCACAGAGTACCAGCTGCCCTGGCACCCCCTCCTCCAGCCCCCATACGTCCTAGCCGGCTCTGCCTGCGAGACTCCTCCTTAGTCAGTCTGCTCCACGTCTGACAGGTGGCCAGGCCCAGGTCTGCAATCTGGAGCACATTTACAGACATGCATATTCATACATGTACATGCATTACGCACACGCATACATGGATTTCACACACACATCCATACACATACACTACCATTCAAGAGTTTGGAGTCACCTAGAAATGTCCTTGTTTCTTAAAGAAAAGTGTATTTTTTGTCCATTAAAAGAACATCAAATTTATCAGAAATACAATGTAGACATTCTTAACGTTGTTAATGGATTATCTACATACAGTTGAAGTCGGAAGTTTACGTACACCTTAGCCAAATACAATGGAACTCAGTGTTTCACAATTCCTGACATTTAATCTTAGTAGAAATTCCCTGTCTTAGGTCAGTTAGGATCACCACTTTATTTTAAGAATGTGAAATGTCAGAATATTAGTATGATTAATTTAAATCAGGTAACAATTAAACATAGTTCATTAGATAACAGTCTTCAAATGAATGTTAAAGTCTAGTCACGACATATATTATACAGTGTGTGCTGTACCTTAATATGAAAATCGTTGTCCACCAGTATGTTTTCTGGTTTGAGATCCTTGTGTATGACACGGTTCTTCATCAGGTACACCATCCCCTCCAGAATCTCCAATATGATCCTGCCCTTGATAGATATCGGCACAGAAACCTGGAGAAAAGACAGGAATATATAAAAGTTGTTATCCCAAAGAGAAAACAGCTCGTTGATATTACACAGACCAAAGTGTGATGCAGAGACCTCCCACCTCTGCAGCGAGGATGGAGGCTAGCCTGTGAGTTCAGGAACTAACCTATAGTGAGACTGTAGACTAAGTTAGATATTGTTGTTAATGTAGTTGTCATTGTTTTTGTTGTGATCTCCTCTAACCTGGTCCAGCATGGCCAGCAGGTTGCCTTTAGGGAGGAGCTCCATGACCAGAGAGTAGTCCCCATCCTCCAGGATCACCCCCAGCAGCCTGACCACCCGCTCATGGTTCAGTCTTGTCATCAGGCTGCCCTCTTCTAGCAGGGACTGCTTATTGCCCCTGGGGAAGACAGGGAGGAAGGCTTGGTCAAGATTACCAGTTTGAAAAATGTGTTAATTTGGAGATGTATTACTATGTAATAACTAAGCTAACTGTAGGCTACTTGAGCACTATACACACTACAGACACCCATTTTCTCTGTTTTTATCATCATTTGTGTCACAGGAATAGAGAAGTGTAGCCTACCCATTGGACTGGTTCTTTTTCTGTGTGAACTCATAAAACATTATCTAAAACAGTGGTTACCAAACTGTGGGGTACGCCCGTTCGTTTTTAAAGGAACTCAGTCCGACTTTAAACTTACTCTTGAAAGTTGTAATAGTAGAATGCACAGGGTGCAATTTCGAAATTGGGTAGGGCATCATCAGTTCCTCTTGTCATGTTAGTCATTACGTACCTTAAGAGAGCTATTTATAACTATCCCAACACAAATACACATTAGACATGGCAAAATGTATAGATTTGCAAGACAATTAGCTTTAAAACTGCAACATTTTCTTTGCACCACATAACAAAAAGTGTAGAATTGCAGGAAATAAGCTTGAAACCTGCACAATTCTCTCCACCAACAATAGGTGTGTGAACAGTTTGTGTCATGAACAATGCTGGGCGCATAGAAATAGACGTGGCGCGGGATGTTCCCAAATGCTGAAAGGGGAATCCCTGATCTAAAAGTTATGTTAAACCATGCAAGTAAGTAGCATATCATTCAAATCATTTTTTTATCTAACTAAAAATAAAATATTAGGAAACAAACTTTACTTCATGGATAGCATAGAAAAATATACTTTAAAGTTGCTTCTTTAAATTAGAAAACAATATGAAACTTTTGGAGCGTGACAGTCACAACACTGGTCATGGACACTGGGGAATCCCCACCATGGCCCTCTACTCACTCATTGCGTGGTGGCCCGGTGTAGACGCTCTTCAGAACCACCTGACCGAGGGTTTTGTGATAGCACAGGTACACGGTACCGAAGCCGCCGTAGTCCAGAGGCTCCTTTTTGATAAGGTCAGAGGATTTCATGTAGATAGAGTCCTGCACTGCAGCCATGGTGGCTGTCTACCTGGTCCGACCTCGGTATGTCCCTCTAGCATTGAGATTAGACCAGCGCATAAATTGTTAATAATAAAGCGCAATATCTCATTATGTAAAAGTATCAATAGTTGATTTCAGAACGAAATGAGCAGTAGGCTAATGAGATTAAGCGGCGTTGAATCGAATTACAGAACTGAATCTGGAAGTGAAACGTTACGTTAGTCAGACATCCACGACTGTAACGTTAACTTCAACACATTTAACGACAATGTTGTCAATTTCTAAAGTACACAAAATGAAGCCCGCATACCGTTTAACATTCGATGTAAATAGGTTATGCCTATGTATGCACTATGATTTAAAAAAATGTTGGACAAAACTGTAAATTATAGAGAAATATCCTACTTTCACACTCCACGGATAGTTCCGGGATTTGTCAAACTCGCTTTTTCTTCTTCGACGGGGTTTAAGGGCGGTTGGCATTCAATGTTGTTGGTGCATTACCGCCACCAACTAGAAAGGATAGTGAACGAGAAAAAAAATCCATTGCGGGGAAAAGGTGGAAAACGACATACAAAAATAGACACATCCATAAACAAAACACATCCCAACCCTTCAGTCATAACAAATATTGTAAATTAAAATGACCGCTCTAACAATGGAAATACATGTCATCGGAAATGGAAGGCAGGTGGGAGGTGAGATGTGTAACCATTCTAGCCATTGTGAGGGCAGATACACATGTAAACAATAGGCCATTGAGATAGTTAGAGAATGTATCGTTGTATCTGTGCCATTTTAGAGTCTGTGACAGAATAGGCAGTGCCATTGAGGCTTTCTCCATTTTAAAGTAGTCCATTTTCTTCATTGTCTGATTGCTCCCATTCATAGGAATTCCCACCCAGTTGACTACCTTAAAATGGTGGACGCCCTCAATGGCAAGGTCCATGCTAAAACGTTACATAGTAACAATAATATGCCAACTACTGTCTAAAAATAACAATGAAATAATAGTATTTTTTTTTTAAGTACATTAACAGCATTAAAAAAGTTTTACAACTACTATTAGGCTTACGACGAATGAAACTAATAAAACGAAGTATCAATAATATATACATATTATACTATGTAAAGTAGTTTTTTCAAAGATGCCTAAATGCCACGTTCGTCCACTTATATCAGTGCATTCATGACAACTTAACCAACTTCTAAACTTCTATTCGATCAAATAAGACTCACAAAGCAAATTAGCAATTACATTTTTTGTTGACCAAATTCGTCACCCTCTCATTGCCCTCCGTACAAAAATTCCACACTTCGTGTGCTTATTTTTTGGACAGATTTTGGGCAGAGTATACAGTACAGTACCTCTCACTTAGACTCTTCTTCCCTGGTCACAGACCAATCCAAAACACATCCCTACAAAGGCTCAGCTATAGAGTACCACAGTATGAGTCTTAACACTTATGTTTCTTAATACATTGTTGGATAGGCACTTGTAAGTAAGCATTTCACTGTAAGGTGTACCTGTTGTATTCTACACCTGTTGTATTCGGCACGTGACAAATATTTGTTTTGTTTTGATTTGAGTCATAATACCTATAAATTATAGCGGTCAAACACGGAGATGGTTCCAATCTCCCCCCCCCTCACTTTTATCAATATAGTCGCCTTACCCCCCCCCAAAATGAAATACTAATTGCCTGCTTATGTAGCTTTCATAAAGAACTAAAAATGCCTGTCTCAACACTGTAAAAAGTGATTAGTTGTATCAACTTAATTGAATTACTTCAACTGGTAACAAGCAAACTAGTAAAAAAAATTCAGGTCAAATAAACACTTTAGATTAAATGTAATTATTAGGTCAATGACACTTGTATTATTTGATTACAATCACAATTTGCCTCCGTAAAACTTAAATGTTCATTTTTTCCAAACTTGTTTATTTGATTTACTGAAAACTAAAATACTATGCAAAAACAACCTCAAATACAACAGATGATGCAATCTCTATTGCACTCCACACTGCCCTTTCCCACCTGGACAAAAGGAACACTTATGTGAGAATGCTATTCATTGACTACAGCTTAGCGTTCAACACCATAGTACCCTCAAAGCTCATCACTAAGCTAAGGATCCTGGGACTAAACACCTCCCTCTGCAACTGGATCCTGGACTTCCTGACGGGCCGATCCCAGGTGGTGAGGGTAGGTAGCAACACATCTGCCATGCTGATCCTCAACACTGGAGCCCCCCAGGGGTGCATGTTCCAGTCCCCTCCTGTTCACCCACGACTGCCTGGCCAGGCACGACTCCAACACCATCATTAAGTTTGCAGACGACACAACAGTGGTAGGCCTGATCACCGACAACGACGAGACAGCCTATAGGGAGGAGGTCAGACACCTGGCCGGGTGGTGCCAGAATAACAACCTATGCCTCAACGTAACCAAGACTAAGGAGATGATTGTGGACTACAGGAAAAGGAGGACCGAGTATTCACCCATTCTCATTGACGGGGCTGTAGTGGAGCAGGTTGAGAGCTTCAAGTTCCTTGGTGTCCACATCACCAACAAACTAGAATGGTCCGAACACCAAGACAGTCGTGAAGAGGGCACGACAAAGCCTATCCTCCCTCAGGAAACTAAAAAGATCTGGCAAGGGTCTTGAGATCCTCAAAAGATTCTACAGCTGCACCATCGAGCTGCATCCAGCTGCACCAGTGGTTGCATCACTGCCTGGTACGGCAATTGCTCATCCTCCGACCGCAAGGCACTACAGAGGGTTGTGCGTACGGCCCAGTACATCACTGGGGCTAAGCTGCCTGCCATCCAGGACCTCTACACCAGGTGGTGTCAGAGGAAGGCCCTAAAAATTGTCAAAGACCCCAGCCACCCCAGTCATAGACTGTTCTCTCTACTACCGCATGGCAAGCGGTACCGGAGTGCCAAGTCTAGGTCCAAGAGGCTTCTAAACAGCTTCTACCCCCAAGCTACTCTATGTTCATCATATATGCATAGTCACTTTAACCATATCTACATGTACATACTACCTCAATCAGCCTGACTAACCGTTGCCTGTATGTAGCCTTGCTACTTTTATAGCCTAGCTACTGTATATAGCCTCGATACAGCATTTCATCGTCTTTTTACTGTTGTTTTTAATAATTTACTTACCTATTGTTCACCTAATACCTTTTTTGCACTATTGGTTAGAGCCTGTAAGTAAGCATTTATCCGGCACACGTGACAAAAACAATTGATTTGATAATTAGGCTTCAAGAAAAACAAACTCTTGGATTGGAGTAATTTAACTGAGTTACTTCAACTGGTAACATCTAATTGAATGAAGTCCATGCAAAACAAAATATTAGGTTGTTCAAAAACATTAAAGTACAGTATGACAAAACCTTTCTTTCACAATGACACATTTTTGGACACAACTTGCATGTACAACACAATCTGCATGTATAAAAAAAACTCTACACAAAACTCTTCAGTGTAGTAGGTTACAAGAGCGGATTGTCAGGGAAATAGATGGGAAAGCAGAGTGGGGGGGAGATAGAGATTAAAGGGAGAGAGAGGAGGTGTGTTTTACAGAGGTATAACCTATTCAAACAAAATCACCTTAAATCCTAAAATAAACAAAAATATTTGGACCAATCAGCACTGGGGTGCAATAGTGTTTGTTACAATGGGTTTTATAGTTTGCTAAACAGGTTTTGCAATTTGGAAGCAATAACTGAGTCATCAAGCGATCAAAAACATTTTGTTGAACTATTGTGCAAGCCCAAGAAAGACAACTCCTTCAATGTACACAAACCAACTGGTCCAAACTAGTTGGGAAGTGTCACATTGAATACTGATTGGAGACAGGCGCAGGAATACGAAATATATATATTTTTTAATTTCACCTCCCCAAAATAGCGTATGTCATAGACATGATGGGGATGAAGCCCAAAACAAACACTTATATATAAACTCAGCAAAAAAAGAAACGTCCCTTTTTCAGGACCCTGTCTTTCAAATACAATTCGTAAAAATTCAAATTACTTCACAGATCTTTATTGTAAAAGGTTTAAACACTGTTTCCCATGCTTCCCAACAATTCATGAACATGCACCTGTGGAAAGGTCGTTAAGACACTAACAGCTTACAGACTGTAGGCAATTAAGGTCACAGTTATGAAAACTTAGGAAGCCATTCTACTGACTCTGAAAAACATCAAAATAAAGATGCCCAGGGTCCCTGCTCATCTGTGTGAACGTGCCTTAGGCATGCTGCAAGGAGGCATGAGGACTGCAAATGTGGCCAGGGCAATACATTTCAATGTCTGTACTGTGAGATGCCTAAGACAGCGCTACAGGGAGACAGTACGGACAGCTGATCATCCTCGCAGTGGCAGAACACGTGTAACAACACCTGCACAGGATCGATACATCCGAACATCACACCTGCGGGACAGGTACAGGTTGGCAACAACACACCAGGAACGCACAATCCCTCTATCAGTGTTCAGACTGTCCGCAGTAGACTGAGAGCGGCTGGACTGAGGGCTTGTAGGCCTGTTGTAAGGCAGGTCCTCACCAGACATCACCGGCAACAACGTCGCCTATGGGCACAAATCCACCGTCGCTGGACCAGAAAAGACTGGCAAAAAGTTATCTTCACTGATGAGTCGCGGTTTTGTCTCACCAGGGGTGTTGGTCGGATTTGCGTTTATCGTCGAAGGAATGAGCGTTACACCGAGGCCTGTACTCTGGAGCGGGATCAATTTGGAGGTGGAGCGTCCGTCAAGGTCTGGGGCGGTGTGTCACAGCATCATTGGACTGAGCTTGTTGTCATTGTAGGAAATCTCAATGCTGTGTGTTACAGAGAAGACATCTTCCTCCCTCATGTGGTACCCTTCCTGCAGGCTCATCCTGACATGACCCTCCAGCATGACAATGCCAGCAGCCATACTGCTCGTTCTGTGCGTCATTTCCTGCAAGACAGGAATGTCAGTGTTCTGCCATGGCCAGCGAAGAGCCCGGATCTCAATCCCATTGAGCACGGCTGGGACCTGTTGGATCGGAGGGCTAGGGCTAGGGCTAGGACCATTCCCCCCAGAAATGTCCAGGGAACTTGCAGGTGCCTTGGTGGAGGAGTGGGGTAACATCTCACAGCAAGCACTGGCAAATCTGGTGCAGTCCATGAAGAGGAAATGCACTGCAGTACTTAATACAGCTGGTCGCCACACCAGATACTGACTGTTACTTTTGATTTTGACCCCCTCCTTTGTTCAGGGACACATCATTCCATTTCTGTTATTGACATGTCTGTGGAACTTGTTCAGTTTATGTCTCAGTTGTTGAGTCTTGTTATGTTCATACAAATATTTGCACATGTTAAGTTTGCTGAAAATAAACGCAGTTGACAGTGAGAGGACATTTCTTTTTCTGCTGTGTTAATATATTTAAAAGTTTGTGAGGGTTTTAGATGCCAAGCCACATTTCTTCAGCCTCCTGAGCGCTGTTGCACCTTCTTCACCACTGTCTGTGTGGGTGGACAATTTCAGTTTGTCAGTGTTGTGTATTCCAAGGAACTTGAAGCTTCCCACCTTCTCCACTGCGGTCCCGTCGATGTGGATAGGGGGGATGTCCCTTTGCAATTTCCTAAAGTCCACGATCAGCTCCTTTATTTGGTTGACGTTGAGTAAGAGGTTATTTTCCTGGCACCACACTCCCAGGGCCCTCACCTCCTCCCTGTAGGCTGTCTCATCATTGTTGGTAACCAGGCCTACTACTGTTGTGTATTCTGCAAATGGGATGATTGAGTTGGAGCTGTGCATGGCCATGCAGTCATGGGTGAACAGGGAGCACAAGAGGGGGCTGAGCACACACCCTTGTGGGGCCCTATTGTTGAGGATCAGTGAAATGGAGGTGTTGTTTCCTACCTTCACCACCAGGAAGTCCAGATGGCACCAACAGATAGGGCAGCCGTGCTTCTAGTTCCTAGGCAACTTTGCAGTATTTTGTTTTTATCTGTTATTTCTTACATATTTTTGGGGGGAGTAATTACATACAGCCGGGAATAACTTTTAGATATCAGAGCAGAGGTAACTCACCAGCATTACAACCAGGAATAAGACTTTCCTGAATCGGATCCTTTGTTTGTACCCCCCAGGGAAATGTAACTGATTCGAGAGGCTGATCTAAAATACTGGCAGCGGAGAAGAGATATTCGGAGTGGACTTCTAATCCACAACTTCCAAGTATATTACTCGCTAATGTTCAGTCTCCGGATAATAAAGTAGATGAACTCAGGGCAAGGATCTCCTTCCAGAGAGACATCGGGGATTGTAACATACTCTGTTTCACGGAAACATGGCTCTCTCAAGATATACTCTCTGAGTCCATACAGCCAGTTGGGTTCTCAGTTCATCACACAGACAGAAATAAATATCTCTCTGGGAAGAAGAGGGGTGTATGTTTCATGACTAACTACGAAGGGAGGGCCCTCCCCTGATCACGACTCCATTTTGCTGATCACGACTCCATTTTGCTCCTCCCTTCCTATAGGCAGAAACTCAAACAGGAAGTACCCATGCTAAGGACTATTCAATACTGCACTGACCAATTGGAATCCACACTTCCAGATTGTTTTGATCACTCAGACTTGGATATGTTCCGGGTAGCCTCTGAGAATAACATTTACGAATACACTGATACGGTGGTGACTGAGTTTATCAGGAAGTGTATAAGAAATGTTGTACTTACTGACTATTAAAACCTACCCTAACCAGAAACCGTGGATAGATGGTAGCATTCGTGCAAAACTGAAAGTGCGAACCATTTCCTTTAACCATGTCAAGGTGACTGGGAATATGGCCAAATAAAAGCAGTGTAGTTATTCCCTCCATAAGGCAATCAAACAGGCAAAATGTCAGTACAGAGTCGCAATTTAACGGCTCAGACACAAGACGTATGTAGGCAGGGTCTACAGACAATCACGGACTACAAAAGGAAAACCAGCCACGGCTTCCTTCCTGGACAAGCTAAACACCTTCTTTGCCCGCTTTGAGGATAACACAATGACACAGCCCGCTACCAAGGACTGTGCCTCTCCTTCTCTGTGGCCAACGTAAGTAAGACATTGAAGCAGGTTAACCCTCCTAAGGCTGCCGGGCCAGATGGCATCCCTAGCCGCGTCCTCAGAGCATGTGCAGACCAGCTGGCTGGAGTGTTTACGGACATATTCAATCTCTCCCTATTCCAGTCTGCTGTCCCCACATGCTTCAAGATGTCCACCATTGTTCCTGTACCTTAGAAAGCAAAGGTAACAGAACTAAATGACTATCGCCCTGTATCTCTCACTTCTGTCATCATGAAGTGCCCTGAGAGACTAGTCAAGGATCATATCTTTTCTACCTTACCTTACCTGACACCCTAGACCCACTTCAATTTGCTTACTGCCCCAATAGATCCACAGACGATGCAATCGCCATCGCACTGCACACTCCCCTGTCCCATCTGGACAAGAGGAATACCTATGTAAGAATGCTGTTCAATGACTATAGCTCAGCATTCAACGCCATAGCTCATATCCAAGCTCATCGTTAAGCTCGAGACCCTGGTTCTGAACTCCGCCCTGTGCAACTGGGACCGGGACTTCCTGACGAGATGCTTAATCGATATTTTTAGATAGTAGATCTTATGTATAGGATATGTTTTTTCATTTATAACACTGTCGTGATTTCCATGTATTCATGTTACAGAGATCAGCACATCAATAACCTTCCATGTAAGACATCCTATAATCAATTAGGCTACACATTGTGTGTGTGGGTGTGTGTGTCCATGTCCTGTTTTGGACAATAAATCTAAAATGTACATGTTATCTGACAGAGTTGATAATGTTGTGGTGCTTTTGTTCTGTTACCTACTTTTCTTTATCAACTTTTTTTTACCGACCTCAAGACTCCATCTGTCTATTAAACTACATTGATTGGTTGGGGTATATCGGTGGCCCTGATAAGGGCCTACTTTTCTTACATAGGCAATGGACAATATCATTGAGGAGTTGTAATCATTGCCAAAGGTGATTCTAACATGTACTGACTCAGGGGTGTGAATATTCATGTAAATGAGATAGTTCTGTTTCAATTTCAATACATTTGCAAACATTTCCAAAAACATGTTTTCACTTTTTCATTATGGGTTATTGTGTGTAGGGTAAAGGGGGGCAAAGAAAATGTAATCCATTCAGAATTCAGTCTGTAACACAGCAAAATGTGGAATAAGTGAAGGGGCATGAATACTTTCTGAAGGCACTCTAGCTAGCAAATCTTTCCTTGACGTTCTTCTCTCCAGCACCACTTTACTCACAAAAGTAAAACAAGAATGCAGGAAAACCACGGACTACCACTTAGCAGTACGTTTTGTGTACATTTCTTGAAACTTTTTAAAGCTGTGTTGTTGTGTATCCTACAGGGCGCTCTGTCCCAACTGCTGTATGGTCAACCTGCTGTATGGAATGTTGACGATGTGCTTGAGCAAGCAGGCTGCCTGCATGCAGAGAACTATTACTGTGCAGCAGGTAAATATTCCAATCCAAGTTTTATCTGGAACTGATATGCCTACCTCCTATTTAGCTATTGAAATTAAAATAAAATTAATGCATGCATTATGTTAATTGCTTAAAAGCTACAAGGGAAAGAATAATAGTCATGATAGTTATTTAGTCAAATTCAGGGGTAAAAAAAAGGGTTGTGTAAATTCTGGTGGATTGTTGCAGGATATTGAAATAAAAGACAGAGGCCTGCATGTTATTTGTTGAATTTTGAAAACAAATTGAGTTAATCATAATAGAACTTCAAAACAGCATTCATTGGAACAGAAGACAATGTGCAGCACAATAAACAGTACAATTAGCTAACACACATCAAAGATTACCATCAGAAGCCAACATCAAGCGATCCGATGTCATTAATTAAACAACCAATTATTTCATTGTACTGCAGTTTTACTGTATTTTAAAATGGCAGTGCATTTTTTGTAAATGTATCCTGTATTATTGTGCATGTTTATCTTACATGTTGGTAGCCTAGAACAAATGTTATGGAAGTGAGTGTGCCCTTTTCAATTGGGTGGACTGCAACTACGGCATAGCCTGTAGCAAAAGCAAAAGCATTTATAGCATCAGAGATTTTCTAAATTAGGGACCATCTCTGATAGCTATAGGGCCATAGAGACTGTCACAAATGTTGTGCTTTTAATGAACTAGCAAATTCCATGACTTGGGGGTGAAATATATCACATTTCTTTGTTTAAAAAAAAATTGTATTTCAACACCTGCCGAATAAAAGCCTAAAATGGCCCTACTCCTGAAAAATATGATTCTGCCGGACCTTGGAAGAGCTTGGCCCGCATGAAGCACCCCGAGTCCCCCAAGTCTCAGATTTATCCCATTGTGTTGACTGGGTACGTTATGCCACGATACCCTAATCTTGTCACGCCCTGGTAGAAGTATTTTGTGTTTATATTCATGTATTGGGTCAGGCCAGGGTGTGGCATGGGTTTTTGTATGTGGTGTGTATATATTGGGATTGTAGCTAGTGGGGTGATCTAGCAAAGTCTATGGCTGTCTGGAGTGGTTCTCAATCAGAGGCAGGTGTTTATCGTTGTCTCTGATTGGGAACCATATTTAGGCAGCCATATTCTTTGAGTTTGTCGTGGGTGATTGTCCTTAGTGTCCTTGTTCCTGTCGCTGTCAGTTTACACTAGTATAGGCTGTTTCGGTTTTCGTTACGTTCTTTGTTTTTGTAGTGTTTAATATTGATTCGTGTTTTTTCGTTTTTTGTTCATTAAACATGGATCGCAATCTACACGCTGCATTTTGGTCCGACTCTCCTTCACACCTAGAAAACCGTTACAAATCTGCTTTTGTTGCACTCTGCCAGCTGATGTTTGCCAAGTGCTGAATCATACAAACCCTGTTGAAAAATAACTTTAATAATTGTAATGGTTCGAGTGTCTTACATGCAATGGGTGTATGGCCCACGAACAATATGCCCATGTTTATATAGATTGATGTCTATTAATTGAACAGCATTTTATATAACTGGTCAGTTGTTCAATCAGATTTCAACCAGAAACCAGATATCAACCAAAAAGACATCTTGAACTGTTTGTGATCTGCTTATAGGACTTCCAGACCAGATTTCAACCATTTATTTTGGGTGGTTTATGTTAAAGTGTGAATGCAGCTGGACATTTTGGTTAAAGAGAGACTCTTAGCCTGTGCCGTAGGCTAGGTTACACACAATGATGTCACAGTTAAGACAACTTTTTTTGGTTCCAAAACAATTCACATGTTCATGGAATTACTTAGCTATGGATGTTCTTGCATATGTTGAGTCTTGACAGTGTTTGCAACATATGTAACAAATGTTGTTACAATCCGAATATCTGTGACTAATTTATATGCATTAATGTGCATCATCCACGTGTATATTTATTGATCAATAGCTGCCATATTGCTTTGAGAGAGATGTGTCCTTAAATGACACATATCAATTGTCGTGCAGAGCCGTCATTCAGTGCCAGAGGAGTATCGTTTTAACTGTTTTTCACAACATAAAAAATTGCGGAAAATCCATCATGGCGGACCAGAGGCAAATATGTTCCTTGTGAGGAGAGGGATTTATGTACTCTGTGTCCTAACCTTAGATCAAATGGGGTGAGGGGAGTTATAGTGCCCCTATCTGGTCAGTCAGTGTAAATGTTGTAAATGCCAGATCTCTATGACAGCTTTTTGTCTAAATCGGGACGGTGCTGTCTGAGCTATTGTGTCATCCACAGTCTCCTTCCCGATTTGATTGTGGGGGACAATAAAGAGCGCAGTAAAAATAGACCACTATCACCACCTACTGGTGGAATACATTTTCTCACAATTAATCTACCAAAGAGAATATAACGTCTTACTACATAGGCCGATGCACAACCACACACCTCCTGACTATTGGGAGATGCACATTATAGCGTGATTGTCATTCTAAAGATCTAAGTATTACACCATACTGCTTCAAGTCACCTCTCCAGCCTACAGTATAACAGAGAGTGTTGTGTGGCACTTCCTGTTGCTGCAACATCATATTGTTAGGGAGCTTAGAAGACCTGTTGGCGCTGACCGCAATGATATTTTGTGTGTGTGCATGTGTGTGAGAGAAAGCATGTGAGTGTGTGTGTGTGTGTGAGAGAGAGAGAGAGAGAGAGAGAGAGAGAGAGAGAGAGAGAGAGAGAGAGAGAGAGAGAACATGCATACACATACAGTGCATTCGGAAAGTATTCAGACCCTATACCTTTTTCCACATTTTGTTGCAATACAGCCTTGTTCTAAAAAGATTTCCCATCATCAATCTACGCACAATACTCCATAATGACAAAGCAAAAACAGTTTTTTTAGAAATGTTAGCAAATGTATTACAAATAAGAAACAGAAATACCTTACATAATTATTCAGACCCTTTGCTATGAGACTTGAAATGATGGTCACTCTGACAGAGCTCCAGAGTTCCCCTGTGGAGATGGGAGAATCTTCCAGCAGTACAAACATCTCTGTAGCACTCTACCAATCAGGCCTTTATGGTAGAGTGGCTAGGAGGAAGCCACTCCTTAGTGAAAGGCACATGACAGCCCACTTGGAGTTTGCCAAAAGGAACCTAAAGGACTCTCAGACCATGAGAAACAAGATTCTCTGGTCTGATGAAACCAAGATTGAACTCTTTGGCCTGAATGCCAAGCATCACGTCTAGGGGAAACCTGGCACCATCCCTAAAGCATTGTGGTGGCAGCATCATGCTGTGGGGATGTTTTTCAGCGGCAGCAACTGGGAGACTAGTCAGAATCGAGGCAAAGAATAACGGAGCAAATACAGAGAGATCCTTGATGAAAAGCTGCTCCAGAGCACTCAGGACCTCAGACTTTCAGTATGTATTTATTTTCTGAAATTTGCTAAGATTAAAAAAAAAAATACTATTTTTTTTTTTTTGCTTTGTCATTGTGGGGTATGGTGTGTAGACTGTTGATGATTCTTATTTTTTAAATCCATTTTAGAATAAGGCTGTAATGTAACAAAATGTGGAAAAAGTCAAGGGGTCTGAATACTTTCCAAATCCACTGTAGAGGAAATATTGATTGTGTGTCTGTCTGTGAGACAGTAGGCTAGCCTAATTCTTGAAACGTGTACCATCCAATATGGATGTGAAGATTTTCTTGATTGCTCAGAGAGAGAGAGGGTCATGGTCATCTGAATCATGTAGGCCACTTTACCACAGCCTGGCTGTTCCTGGAAGTCAATGGACATTGATAGATAATGGGTCATGCTGCGCAAGCATATATCAGCCATGGCATTGTGAAAGACAGACTGCACTAGATTGTTTTTTATAAGGATCGTTACCAGAAGGTTTTGTTTTTGGACACCGTCTCAGTTTGACTTTTTTATGACTACTTGAACCTTTTCGACCTATCAAGTAATGACATACAGTATATCAACAACACTTATGACAGTGAAACACACAGGCAGCAAATGTCATATAATAATACAACATAAAAATAGCAAACCCTAAAATAACCAGAATGTTTTAAATAATCTATTTCAGAGTACTTTACAGACAGTAAGAAATACACAACAAGACACTTTCACTTACCGTCAGAATGACTCAACACAGCCAAATCACACTGAATTAAAAAAAAAACGCAGTCACAAAACAAGAGAGATTATGATCCATTGATAAAATAAGATTTTCTCTGAAACCAGGATGGGAAACCACCTGAATTGTTGCCCATCTGACTGTGTGGGTGACATGTGACTCGACTGAAACATGCAGAGTTAGAACCTAGGCCTAGATCTGGAGTATGATGTACGCTGTAAACACCCCCGGCCTCAGCTTCGTTCTCTTTCTGTCCCCACACACTAAAGCCACAACAAAGTATTTCACATCATTTGCTATGGCTCTGGGTTCTCTTTCATGAGTCATGGTCATTACGGTAACCCTGACGTTCCACTATTTTACTGGATCTTATCATCTGCCATATGTAACAGAGTTAATCAATTTGGTTTAAAGACGCACAATGCAGAAATCGCACTGCCATTTCCTGGTTGCTAAAATTCTAATATCAGTTTATGTGACAAACAAGCAAGTATAGTGTAGAGAATCCTTGTACTTTCTAAACTGATGTGAAATATATTTTCCATAAACAAAAATCTTGTATTTTCAGCTGTTTGAAGCTGGTGTATAAAACAGAAAGTAAAAGACGCACAAATTAATCTTAAGAACAGGCAGCATAGAAATAGTGCACATAGAACAAATCTAAGGCTTCTTAGACTTGCTTTCAATGAGAATGACAGATACAGTATATAACACACATTTCTATGTGAATTTGGTTGGGTTGCCCAAAAAGTTACATAGTGCAGCTTTAATCAATACAATGCCTTCAGGAAGTATTCTAGCCCCTTTACGTATTTCACATTTTGTTGGTCTGGTCTCTGTGGTTGAACCTTTGTTTGAAATGTGTGGGGTACAGAGATGAGGTAGTCATTCAAAAATCATGCAAAACAATATTATTGCACACAGTGAGTCCTTATAACTTATTATGTGACTTGTTAAGACATTTTTTACTCCTGAACTTATTTAGGCTTGCCATAACACAGGGGTTGAATACTTCTTGACTCAAGACATTTCAGTTTTTATTAATTTTACATGATGGGGGTATTGTGTGTAGGCTAGTGACACAACATCTCAATTTAATCCATTTTAAATGTAGGCTGTAACACAACAGAATATGAAAAATGTGAAGGGGTGTGAATACTTTCTGAAGGCACTTTAAATGTATGGGTGTAGTCAATGCATCACTGTCTATCTAAATGTCTACTTTGTATAAGTTAGCATTGTAACCACTTCGGCCCACAGCAAAGCTCTTAATACGTTTGGTAAGCATTTGATTCAAAGCAAATAACCCTCAATATGTTTTTAAGCTTCTGGTCACGATGTAATTACAATTATCACACAATATATACACAGAGTACAAAACATTAGGAATACCTGCTCTTTCCATGACATAGACTGACCAGGTGAATCCAGGTGAAAGCTATATTCCCTTATTGATGTCACTTGTTAAATCCACAATCAGTGTAGATGAAGGGGAAGAGACAGGTTAAAGAAGGATTTTTAAGACTTAAGACAATTGAGACATGGATTGTGTATGTGTGCCATTCAGAGGGTGAATGGGCAAGACTAAATATTTAATGGCCTTTGAACGGGGTATGGCAGTAGGTGCCAGGCGCACTGGTTTAAGTGTGTCAAGAACTGCATCGCTGCTGGGTTTTTCATTCTCAACAGTGTCCCGTGTGTATCAATAATGGTCCACCACCTAAAGGACATCCAGCCAACTTGACACAACTGTGGGAAGCATTGGAGTCAACATGGGCCAGAATCCCTGTGGAACGCTTTCGACACCTTGTAGAGTCCATGCCCCGACTAATTGAGGCTTTTCTGAAGGCAAAAATGGGTGCAACTCCATATTAGGAAGGTGTTCCTAATGTTTTGTACACTCCGTGTACATTAGTTGTCTCATATTAAGATAGAGAAAGACATTGGCAGCATCTCACTACTTTCCACATCTCCAAAATAATAAGTCATTTAATTAAGAGTGATAAACACATACGTAGAGTTAGTGGCTTTTAACAAAAATGCATTTGTATGTTGTGAAATTAGAATCCTTTTGTTTTGACACGGTGTTGACACGTTCATTCATTGTTTGAGAGATCTTTGACTGTATAGGTATGGCCTACCCATAGCGTCTATGGCATAGACGCTAAACAAAAAGTGAGTAAGAGTACCGTCCTTAATTTGCAGAGCGCAGACCTCTCTAGATAAGAAAACACTACATATCCCAGGAAGCATTGGCACTGGTGATGGGCATTCCAGCTCCCAAACTGCTCTTTCAACAAAATATGTTTTGTATTTTATCAAGTCAAACAGTTTGCGATAGTTTGTCTATGATTGGTGTTAAAGCAATTCTAATTAAAGTATTAAATGAAATCATACTCTACCTTAACCACAATGTATTTAAAAATGCATGGTTTGTTATGAAAAAGAATGCTATTAAACATTTGCATTTAAAGTTGAACTTTTTAATGTATGTAAACAAAGTGCATATAAATCTGACCATTCAAAACGAATACAATCTAAACAGCATAATAAAATATTGCACCATATCAAAGAAGAATTTATAACAATGTGCAAAACTGCAGCATCCCACTTAAAACATTAAACTGGTCCTTCTTTTCTCTCTCTTCTTTATTGCCATGTTATAACCAGCAGCACACAGCAATGCTGACCATATTTAGCTTTTATCAGAGATTTGCATTCAGAAATGCAAGCTGCCTCACTTTCGAGGGGCTGATGCGGTTTCTTCTCTCGGTAATTATTTGTCCTGTTTTCGAGAAGACCCTCTCAGAGGGAAGGGATGAGGCCACTATGCAGAGTCTTCCTGTCATGACTATAGTAACCCATGGGTAGACAGAGGCTTTGCTCTTCCATCAGCTCAGAGGATCTGCAGATCTTGGAGGGGCTCCTCCAAATAGCATCGCACCTCCATTATGGCATCTGCTGAGGGATTCCTTCATGCTGCATCCCCAGTTGCTCTCTCGTCAAACAGCATCCAAACAGAAGACGTTTGTGGCACTACTGCTGGTGCTTCTGCTCCATCTGATCCCTCTTCTTCCTGTTGCCCTGGTGCCTGACCCAGCTGACTGCTGGGGCTGGGGCGGTCCCTCCCTGCTGTGGAGGTTATTCTTTGAAGAGCCTCATCAATCGCTCTGGCATCACTGAAGGCTAACTTCTTACACCTGGGGTCAAGTGCAGCGGTTTCTGATTGCACATGATTATATTCCATTCTGTACAACTTTCTGTCTATTGATGGACATAGGGTGTCCATCAACTCTGTCACATGTCCTGTGGTTACATTTGCTTCTCTCTGGCAGCTGGCTGTGATTCGCTGCAGACCCTTACCACAGGAGTTGTCACGTTTCTTCAAAATTGAACCCAGAAGCAGACCAGGACAAGGAGAGTAGGAAGAAGGTGAGTATTTATTTACAAGTGAATGTGAGTGGGTAGATACATCCAGGTGGCGTAGCGGGCAGCTGTGGTGAGTTGATGGGAGTAAATAGGTGGATCCAATGGGGAAGCGGAATCCTCCGACGACCAGGCGGGAATGTGGTAAATGATCCGGGTGAGTAACTGAAGACAGAACAAACGGAGGTAAGTTGAAGGCAAGCAAGACGTACAAAACAACAAAACAAATTCTATCCAACTTGAGGCTGATACTATGGCACAACATACTGTTCATGGCTAACGATCCGGCAGGGAATGGTTGTCAGGTCCGGGCTTATGAAGAGGAGAGATGATGATCAGGACCAGGTGTGCAGATAGCTGATGGGATACAGGTGCGGGTAATCAGAACTCCCAACTGGCTACATTGCCCAGGAACCAGACAGGGTGCGTTCCAGGATGCCGGAAAAAACACTCCAGGACAGAACACTGGCAAAAACAGACTCAGGAAATGGGATTCGTGACAGGAGTATCAATTTTGAGGCTGTCACATAGCTGAAAAGAGAGAACAGTAACTTATTAGTTCATGTTTTGTCTACTGATACTATATTCTCATCTACAGCTCATATACAGTGGGGAGAACAAGTATTTGATACACTGATGATTTTGCAGGTTTTCCTACTTACAAAGCATGTAGAGGTCTGTAATTTTTAGCATAGGTACACTTCAACTGTGAGAGACGGAATCTAAAACAAAATTCCAGAAAATCACATTGTATGATTTTTAAGTAATTCATTTGCATTTTATTGCATGACATAAGTACTTCGCTTATGTTAGCTGCATTGTCGCTAACACTTTTCCATCTACTTGCCATTCTCTGGCCACTCTCAACAGTTCCTCTGCCAAGTTCTCTGAGGTGTGTCTGTCGCTGAACTCAAAGCAGTCCAGAAGACAGCTAGACATCAAAAAATCTTCAATGAAGTGACATGTAATCAACATGTAAGAAGTGGTTAACCTTGATGTCCAGGAGTCAGTGGTAAGGCAAACTGCAGTCGCCTGTGTGCTCTCATACAGTTGTGGAATAAGTGATTTTGAAAGGGGTTTCCTGCTTGGAATTGTGTACATTGGATTTAGACTATTGCTATAATTTCACAATCGAAAATGGCTGAAAATCGGTGGCAATGATTTTAGCCAATGCAATATCAATTTGGCCTTGTTTTGCTACAGAAATATACTTTGACATGAACTGGTCCATTGAAGACTGCGTTGCTGTGGGTCGCGGAGTAGGCCTACTTGACTGAGTGGGTGGAGGTGCTGGCTCCACCACTATCACTAGCAGGCCCGCTAGTTTCTCGAAGCTCCGCTACAGCTAGCTTCACAATTGGGTGCACAGTTCGCCGGTGTAGGTTGTGCGTAGAACCAGCTTTATATGAGATTTTGTTTTGACAAATTATACACTTTGCTCTAACATTGTCTACATTATTCAAATGCTACTGTGCTTCCGAATCATTTTCCAGTTGTTGTTTTCACAGCTGTCCTTCCTCTCTCCTCGGCTGCTAAGTGTGTGACTGTGAGTGAGTTGGCTCGGCCCTCCCTCACGCATCTTTGGTTCATTGGTTGACACTGCGTGTCTGATTGACAGGAACAACAGATTCTGAGCAGACAGTCAGAAAGAATGTGTGTGCGCATGAGCATTTAGGCCTATATTATTTTATTATTTTTTTCGATCTTTGAGTTAGTTAATTCTATTCATTTAAATATTTTTATTTTATTTTATTTCATTTATTCTATTTTTTTTATATATATATTTTTAGAAATAGATTCGGCTCTTCTGATATGCGAGCCAGCTTCCAACGTTCACCTTCAAGAGCCGGCTCTTAGAGCCGTTCGTGAAAGACCCATCACTATTTGGCACCACCACGCTGTTGCGGACTGTGTGAGGTCTTCGCTCGCAATTTGGGGAGCTTTTGGGATAGCCTTTGGAGAACTACTTCTCGAGACAAGAGTGCAACAATATTTTACGTAATTTTCCTTCCATTCGTTGGTTTTACAGACGTATTTGATTTCAATGGGTAATGGGCTCAATAAGGTATGTTATTTGTTGAAATATAGCCTATGTGCATGCGCTCATATACTCGGTCTTCGCGTACACTAGTTCGGTAGACCGCAGGTTTCAATTAATTATACGATGTCGATCAAGAACGCGTAGTCAGCTGTATTTAATGTGTGCGTTCTATTGCTGCAGTAAAAACATATTACGCCTAATGTATTATATTGAATCAGGTATACATTTGCGTCATATCATTTCCACTTTATGCCATAAGATTGTCACTTGTACTGCTCTATGTACTGTACCCTTGAATTAATATAGGTGTCTTTCAAAGCAGCTTTCACACACACCCGGTCTGTAGGCGTTGTGCTTTTATATTCCAACTCCTTGGCTACACAGTGGATAAATTCCATCGAAAACAAACCACATGGTTTGGTGATATTACTTGTTCTGGGTGTAATGCATTGCTGTGTGTTATCACATACTGTAGGCTACATGTCATGAATACTTTAGCGATTGACCTTTTCAAAAGTTGGCTTGGTACTTGTTGTACACAACAGGCGTCATCAACTCATTTCAATTGGAAAATATTTCTGCAACCCTCATCAGTGTTATTCCAGCTGCGGGATGAGGGATAAAGACTTTTACCACACGCACGCGCGCACGCACACACACACACACACACACACATATCCCCATTAACATTTCTTATTATCACCATTATTTTGTGCGGAGTCAGAGTGACACGTATCAGTTGTCTGAGCTCACTCGCCTCAATACCAATTGTGTCAAACTAAATATACCGTCCCTGCACCTCCACATTGTCTTTCCTGGAGTACACAGGCTATATCTTTGAGTTTCGTCTTTGCTGTCAGTAATGGTAGAATAAGCCAGGGGACTTGTATTTTGACTAGTAATATGGTTACCTAGCCTAGCTATTTGGGTAATGATTTTAATGCGTGTTGTAATTATGTTAGGTTTATGTACAACAGTGAATGAATGTAAACAAGAGGTCACACATTAATATTCTATGCTTACCTTCCCATAGGTCCTGCCTGACTTGTACTTGGGAAACTTCAAAGGTATGTGTTTCTTCCCCCCACTCTACTGGTCAAAGGCTTGAGCCTAAGGACAAGACAAGCGTCCTCCGTCACTGTTTTCCCCTTCCAGTACATTTCAGTGGCACATTCATTTTGAGAACATTCTATGAATATTTCAAGATTCGAATAAATATTTCTAGTTTGTCATTCGATACCTTTTTTCCTCTCACAGATGCGAGGGACAGGGAACAGTTAACGAGGAACAACATCACACACATCCTCTCCATCCATGACAGTGCAGCCCCTATCCTGCCGGTAAGAAAACACTACCCAGGGTGCCATTTACTAGAACGAAGCTAAATACCACCTCAGAAATGTTTTACGCATGAGGCCATTATATGAATGAATGTACACATGATGTAATGATAGCCGACGCATGCATTTACACACGTTCATTCATGCTTATCCCGTATCATGCACGGTTAAAATCCAGTTTCGGGAAGAAATTCCAATTTAGATGGATGTCAAACATATCAATCATGTTTACCATCGAAATATGCGCGCACAGTTTGTTTAAGGAAATGAATTGCACGTCTGACAGTCATGGGAAGAGTATCAAATCAAATCAAATCAAATTTATTTATATAGCCCTTCGTACATCAGCTGATATCTCAAAGTGCTGTACAGAAACCCAGCCTAAAACCCCAAACAGCAAGCAATGCAGGTGTAGAAGCACGGTATGGTAAGTATGGTAAGTATGGTGAGTATGGTGCGTGTTTGCCCCTGGACCTGTCTGTCAGGTAATTCCGGACTGCAGTATGAGAGTAGGGCTTAGCTTGTAGCATTAGACTATGCCCCATCCCAAACCAACCAGGTTCCCATGACTTCAATAGAAATCATCTGTTGGAGCCTGTATGAGCTCTGTGGGAGAGTGTAGGTGGGGGATTAGGCAGAGAGGAGTTTCATTTGAGTTTCTGACCCAGTGCTCTGGCTCGAGTTTGTGTGGAACTCGGTGCTCTCGCATTCTACTACTCCCTCTAGCAACTAGCAAGGTCTGTCCCCTTCCATCACTTCCTCACTACAGCTGCAATTACACTTTCACAAACACAGCCTATAGGCAAGGCCCTTGTGTGTAAGCTTACATAATGGTTCTTGCTGTTTGCAGAAACACTTGTAAGACTGAGGATTCAGCATGGATGTAATAGTGTGTAGTGAGTGGTGTTTTCAACGATCCTGTTGTCCGACTTTGCCTATTAGATTGTGATTGTGTTAGACCGTTTAACAGTTGGCCGTTGTCCTGCAGGGGATGACTTATCTGTGCATCTCAGCAGCAGACCTGCCCACACAAAACCTGTAAGTACCCAAATACACAGCACCACACAGTGCTCAAGGCTACCGGGTACAGAACAGAACAGCACAGGACTGAAGCGAGGTAGACCATTCATATCCATTCTATCCGGCACATACACTCTGTGTGGGCGTTTCTAGTTCATGTTCTATTGGTATGAAAATGATGTGCTTCACATTCTCACCATTTAGCTGTGAATCAAAGCACTGAATAAATTACTAGATGACAAGGTGATTCAGCTTCTTATTTCTTATTCAGAAATCATGGAGGGATTTTTTACACACTAAGATTAAGACACAAACATATACAGAGATGTACTGAGCACTCATACCAACATATATTATACATACATACATAGATAGGTGGACAGATAATGCTGAAACACACACACACACGCACACACATTTACTCTGGTTAAGTGTGTAGAATGCAGGAGGTCTGGTCCTCTGATATGCAGGAAGGAACAGGAAGTCTATGGTTCTGTACTGCAGTGTTGCCTCGTCCATCTGCACTGTGCCTCTATTTTTATAACACTCCCCAAAACGCACGCACTACGCATGCACACACACACACAGATGTGCTGTCATTAACCCCTGTTACCCCCACTCCTCGACGCTCCAGCGCGGTGTGAAACCTGCAGGCAAAATATGAAACTGGCCCTGACTAACCAGAGATGGAGACAGACAACAGTTTCTCATCCTGGTCTTGTCAGGAGGATAGATGGATGGTCCTAGAGCCTAGTAGAACACACCCATCCTCACCCCTATGGCCCTCTCATCACGCATACCTCACCGCTCGCACACCCTTAACCACTCATTACCCCAGTTTTTATGACTAGGGAGGGGGCACGTTTTTGGGCAACTTAAGTGTTACTTGTCCTATGTGCTTTCTTTTCCACAACTGATACAATTGTGTTACCATTATGGGAATGGCAACTGGTTTGTAACTTTTTTATGACCTGCTTATGACCTTACATAACCTGTATTTGTGTCATTCTCAGGAGAATGCACTTTAAACAGAGCATCATGTTCATTCACGAGTCACGTCTCAAAGGAGAGGGTTGTCTGGTCCACTGGTGAGAAGCTTTATCAAATACGAAACAACTTTATTTGTCCAACTGCTACTGTATCTCTGGGTTTAACTGAGTGCTCACAAGTGAACCCATGTGTGACGATGGTAAGCAGAAGACAGATAGATAACGCAGAATGCTATTCTTGAACTTCCCCAAACAACAATCTTGATTTGAATGTATTGTGTTTGCTAAGCTATCTGAGGTATATCTGGTGAGGTTGAGGGTCTTCTGAGAAATACAGAGGAAGACCTTCCTTGATATTCATTCTCTAATGTTGCCTCCACATCATACCCTCCTTTGTTTGACTTCCAATTCAATGTATTGTCTTTTAATATGGCCTTCTGCTGATGTCATTTTATCTCTATCATGGCCATACCCACTCCTATCCATCTCTCCTTCACCATCCATCCCTCTCTCCATGGAGTCTGGCGGGTGTGTCTCGGAGTGTCACCCTGGTGGTGGCCTACATCATGACGGTTACAGGGCTGGGCTGGCAGGAGGCTCTGGCTGCTGTGAGGGTGGCTCGGCCCTGCGCTGGGCCCAACCTGGGCTTCCAGCGCCAGCTCCAGGAGTTTGAGACCAATCACGCTGACCAGGTCAATACAGAAGGGGATAGAGGAAGGATAGATGGGAAAATGTCATTCTTGGAGGAAAATGGAAGTTCTATAAAAAGTTACTTATCATTAAAAAGGAATGTGTTAAAGTTCCAATGCAGCCGTTTTATCTCAATATCAAATCATTTCCGGGTAACAAGTCGTTTCCGGGTAACAAGTCGTTTCCGGGTAACAGTTAAGTACCTTACTGTGATTGTTTTCAATTAAAATGGTCAAAAAGGAACAAGAAAAGCAATTCTACACATTTTGCTATCACATTCAGTCCGGGTGTCCGTTTGTTAATCTGGCCATGTTTCGAACACTCTTTCTTATTTGTCTATTAACTCATTTACCGACTGATGTCATCAAAACTCCATCCCACCAAAATAGGCTGATAATTCAGGTGGTCTTTTCAAGCAGCTCTTACACTAAAAGGGCATTATCATAATTTTCACAATTTCACAGTATTATTCCAGCCTCATAATGTAAAATAAAAAACACAGGAACATTCCCATTTTTGACTGCACTGGGCCTTTAAGCATTAAAGCCTTCAGAGCGAGGAGTCAGACTATGCTGTAGTTACTTTAGAAAGAGAATACACCTGCCTCAATAGACAATAATATTGACATACTGTATTTTGTTGTATGTCTCTGCAGTACAGGGAGTGGCTTTGGCAATTATACAAAGAGAGGCCCTTCAACGACGAGGATGACATTCGCATCCTGTTGGCCAAGAGTTTCAAATCCAATGGGGTGGGGGTGGAGGTGAATGTTGAGCCGTCCACCCCTCCAGGATTGCAGGGTACCTGAGATCCCTTATCCAGGTCTGAAGGCTTACACTGTGGGATGATACCACTCTGGCTCCTAGAGGGTGGGTGGGGGGTTCTTTCTCTGTCGGTACGCTGTTAGACCAGTCTCTCTCTCTCTCTCTGTTGTTGTTCCTCTACTGGAGAAGACTGGGGGAGGATGGATTGATGGATGCACCATTTTGAGAATGTTTATTGATGTTTTATTATGGCTAATACCACTGGTTTTATTACCCCTAATTTATGCACAGTGTTTAGTTATATATGGCACTTTCAGCATTTGTACTTGTTTTTCTAAACCTCGAAAATGTATGATATTGTTGTCATGTCATTTGTTCCTACTTGAAGCCACGTCAGCTTTTTGTGCATTAATAAAAGGATTAAAGATGAAATTATGACTGAGATGAAATGGTTATTAACTACCGGTAGGTCTGCTATGCTGTCAGATACAATGTGATGACAGACAGACATTCTCTGCTCTGTTTACCTCTGTTTCTGGGTCTATTTCCTGTTTGTGTGTTAATGCAAAGGAAGCCTTGCATGACAGCAGTAAAAACAACATTTTCAGCCCCCTCTGTCAGCATTGGAGGGATACAGAGAGCTGGGCATGCGTGCCACTGGCTCTGAAAAGGGATGCATTTGAATTTGTCTGTTGCCTACCAACCCACGCACCTACATATAATGTAGCCCTTCTCCAATAGATATAGCATAGAGCCTATGAATTAGACCCAGTTGATATTAAAGGTTATGTGCATGACACAACCACTGGAGGGCAGCAGTATAACCACAGTAAAACAAATTGAGGCTATATTGTATTTGTGAATGAAATGAAAACACACTCCACTAAAATATCCCATATTTTCATCAATGTCATAGGCTACTGTAATTAACTTGCAGGAGGATTGAGTACATTTTAATTGCCATATAACTACATTATGAAAACAACAGCACAAGAACAATTCTATTTTAGGACTTTATAAAACAATATTTAAAGCATAAACATAATGGTAATGGAATCTATTGACATAATTACAATTTAGGGAGTTTCTTTTTTGATATTGACACAGGTAATTGTTCCATTCCATGGTGACGTTTGCTTCCTGTGTTTGCCACTCGAGAGGGATTCCCCATCGACTGTAGGTTGTTCTCGATAAGCTTCAGAGAATTGCAGCTCCTCCCAGTCGCGGCACCGACACATCAAGATGTGACTGACTATATGAATAGGGCACCCGATGCTCTCACTTGAGAACAGTGTCACTAAATCGATTTCATCACTTGTCAGAGAAGCTCACATGGTTAGAGGTAAGGAGTTTATTCTCACTCACAGTAGGCTATAGGAAGCATAAGAGAGGGGAACGTTCTGAAGTTGATGCAGTGATGTTGATGCACTTAAAGACTATTATGTTATTTATTTTATGCATGTGATTATAACACTGTTTTTCTGATTTTACTTATGAGCCTACAAAATATGAATTCCATTGTCTTTGAATTAAAATAACCCAAGACATCCAGAAGGGTTTCATTCTTAAATTAAGGCCTACCTATTTTGTATGTGATTTATTTTATGCAATTCAAAAATAAATAATAATAAATGTGTTAGTGCATATTTAATCAACAAATATATACTATCAAATAAGTTGTGATATTATAGCTTAATTTCATGAAAGCATGGCATTTAAAAAAAAATAAAAGTGTGACTTCCCTGATAACATTAACCTTCATCACTCAGCACAAACTGACATTGTTTTGCATTGCATGATAACGGACTTATTGCAACGCACATTACCTACCTTAGTGCAACGCACATGCCCATCCTTCTATTGCATGTGCTTTTTGACAGAGATGAACTTAGAGGGGGACAGCGGTCTGTCAGTGAGCTGCGGCAACGGGAAACTTAGACAGTGGCTAATCGATCAGATTAACAGCAGTAGCTATCCCGGACTGGTTTGGGAGAATGGCGAGAAAAGCATTTTCAGGATCCCCTGGAAACATGCGGGCAAACAGGATTACAATCGAGACGAGGATGCTGCACTCTTCAAGGTGCGTTTGGACCCACACACTCACTTCACCATACTTCTCTGCAGTTTTTTTCTTCTACTTTTTAGTTACTATATACAACGGGTGAATATTGAATATAGTGTGCAGGTACCCCATGAAGTATTCCTAACTCAATCATATTCAGTCACTCAATTCACTCTCCAGACCTAGTCTACTTGGGCAGGTGTAATTTACATAATTTTCTATAGACTACCTGTTGTTGTTTTTTTGTACAGTATAACAAGTGATCATCTTTGTTCAAGGCAATGGATATTTGTTCAAGACAAAGACCAATGCATGTTGATTTTGATGCAGGCCTACTAATGCCTTACTTATTGCCAGATACATTTAAATTGAATGCAGAGACAAAGTATAAATCAAGTCAATGTATTATGCTGTTGATTATTGCAGGCTTGGGCATTGTTCAAAGGGAAACACAGGGAAGGAGTGGACAAACCAGACCCCCCCACATGGAAGACTAGACTGCGATGTGCTCTTAACAAAAGTAATGACTTTGACGAGCTGGTGGAGAGAAGCCAACTTGATATATCAGACCCTTACAAAGTCTACAGAATCATACCGGAGGGAGCTAAGAGAGGCAAGTTTTGTTCATCTAATTGCTGTATTTCCAAAGTCAAGTCCATGTCACAAGTGTAACTTGCTGTCAGAAATGTCTACTGTACCATAATTAATTTATATAGGCTACTGGCAGGTGATGTCACAGATTTCATATGTCAAAGGTAATGAAAACACTGTCTAACTCTTAACATACCCGAGCAGACACACACACAGCCAGCAATGTTTCATTTTGCCACCATCGTCTAATGAGGCAGGAAGCCGAGAGGAAGCCGATGCATCGACCAAAAAGGCCTCTGAGCTTTTTTTAGAGGGCTTCGGTTTACCCGTGCAGAATGCACTACATACACACTTAACCTTGCATAACGAAGGCTGAAGGCTAGACAGAAGACCCCTTTGTCACTCTCATATGGCAGTCTTCAGGAGTGACTCTTAGAGACCATACCTGCAACCTGGGGTTTCAAACACTTGAATCAAAAGTTGTTATCGCAAGCTTGTATAGTTGTTGTGTTCAACTGTTTGAAGGGGCTGAATAGCATGTGAGCTCTGTCTAATAATGTTGACTATAGTGACATGTTTTTTTATTGAGGATTACACACATTTCTGAGGGACCTCCACATCATTTTGCATTGTAGATTGGAATATAGAGAGTTCTATGTGTGATGTCTAGTGTTACATTTCCGTTATGTAGGGATCAAGACGGCAGAGACAACGTTACATATGAGCTCAGAGAGCAACTACCCCATGCACTCTCTGTACCCAACTCTACACAGCCCGGTAACGTCATTTGTTTACCTCTGCAACATGTACCTTCAAAGGTCTTCAGATCTTCAAAGTTCTTCACAGTTCTCTCTTCCTGCTGTGTGTGGATCAGGAACCCACCACTATCTGACTAACAGCTGTCTCCTCTCCCCCTGGCTTTGTCCCAAGGTGTCTGGCAGCTACATAGTTCCCCAGGAGAGGAAGGAGTGGAAGGACTACAGCCACACACAGGACCACCAGCAGCAACCTCAGCCTCAGCACCACCAGCCACCCCACGTTGAGCTGCAGTATAGCCAGTGCCACTACCCATCGCCACTCAGCCGACTGTGGCACACCGGGCCACACACAGATAACGGTGAGACATGGCATAGCATGGCCATGGTTATGGGGTGGGCACTGATTATAGGAAAGAACAGATAATGGAGAGAAGAATACACCGTATATTTATTTGTATTTATTCATTTGACCTTCATATAAACGTAACAAGGAAAAACGTCAACGATTTTACTGAGTTACAGTTCATATAAGTAAATCAGTCAATTGAAATAAATTCATTAGGCCCTAATCTATGGATTTCACATGACTGGGAAAACAGATATAAATCAGTTGGTCACAGATACCTTAAAACAAGGTAGGGTGGTGGATCAGAAAACCTGTCAGTATCTGGTGTGACCACCATTTGCCTCATGCAGCGCCACACATCTCCTTCGTATAGATTTGAGCAGGCTGTTGATTGTGGCCTGTGGAATGTTTTCTCACTCCTTTTCAATGGCAGTGCGAAGTAGCTCTATATTGGCGAGAAGAGAAATACGCTGTCGTACATGTCGATCCAGTCCAGAGCATCCCAAACAAGCTCAATGGGTGTCATGTCTGGTGTGTATGCAGACCATGGAAGAACTGGGACATTTTCAGCTTCCAGGAAATGTGTTCAGATCCATGCGACTTGGGGCCGTGTATTATCATACTGAAACATGAGGTGATGGCTGCAGATGAATGGCACAACAATGGCCTCAAGATCTCGTCACGCTATCTCTGTGCATTAAAATTGCCATCGATAAAATGAAATTGTGTTTGTTGTCCATAGTTTATTCCTGCCCATATCATAACCCCACCGCCACCATAGGGCATTTGAAGAATCTGGATGTGGAGATCCTGGGCTGGCGTGATTACACAGGGTTTGCGGTTGTAAGGCTGGTTGGACGTACTGCCAAATTATCTAAAACATTACATTTTCTGGCAAGAGCTCTGGTGGGCCTTCCTGCAGTCAGCATGACAATTGTACGCTTCCGCAAAACATGAAACATCTGTGGCTTTTTGTTGTGTGACAAAACTGTCCATATTAGTTAGAGTGGCCTTTCATTGTCCCCAGCTCAAGGTGCACCTGTATAATGATCATGCTGTTTAATCAGCTTCTTGATATGCTACACCTGTCAGGTGAATGGATTATCTTAGCAAAGGATAAATCCTCACTAACAGGGATGTAAGCAAATTTGTGCATACAGAACATTTCTGGGATCTTTTATTTCAGCACATGAAACATGGGACAAACACTTTAATGCTGCATTGATATACTTTTTTCAGTGTACTGTGTACATATATTTATAAACTGGGTGTTTCAAGCCCTGAATGCTGATTGGCTGACTACGGGCATGACAAAACATTTCTTGTTAATGCTCTAATTACTTTGGAAACCAGTTTATAATAGCAATAATGCACCTTGGGGGTCTGTGGGATGTGGCCAATATTCCAAGGCTAAGGGCTGTATCCAGGCGCTCCGCATTGCGTCGTGCATCAGAACAGCCCTTAGCCGTGGGATATTGGCCATATACCATACCCCCCCTGGCCTTGCTGGTTTGAATCCCCAAGCTGACAAGGTACAAATCTGTCTTTCTGCCCCTGAGCACTCCTGAGTCCTGAGCACTCTGGAGCAGGTTTTCATCAAGGATCTCTCTGTACTGTGCTCTGTTCATCTTTCCCTCAATCCTGACTAGTCTCCCAGTTCTTGCCGCTGAAAAACATCCCCACAGCATGATGCTGCCACCACCATGCTTCACCGTAGGGATGGTAAACAGGTTTCCTCCAGACGTGATGCTTGAAAATTCAGGCCAAAGAGTTCAATCTTGGTTTCATCAGACCAGAGAATCTTGTTTCTCATGGTCTGAGAGTCCCTTAGGTGTTTTCTGGCAAACTCCAAGGAGCTTGTCATGTGCCTTTTACTGAGGATTGGATTCTTTCTGGACAGTCTACCATAAAGGCCTGATGGGTGGAGGGCTGCAGGGATGGTTGTCCTTCTGGAAGTTTCTCCCATCACAGAGGAACCTTGGCGCTCTGTCAGAGTGACCATCAGGTTCTTGGTCACCTCCCTGACCAAGGCCCTTCTCTTCCAATTGCTCAGTTTGGCCGGGCGGCCAAGGGTCTTCCTTTCCTTTGGCGGTCCTCATTAGGGCCAGTTTCATCATAGCGCTTGATGGTTTTTGAGACTGCAAAAACTTTCAAAGTTCTTGAAATGTTCATGATTGACTGACATTCCTGTCTTAAAGTAACAATGGACTGTTGTTTCTCTTTCCTTATTTAAGCTGTTCTTGCCAAAATATGGACTTGGTCATTTAGCAAATAGGGCTATATTCTGTATACCACCCCTACCTTGTCACAACACATCTGATTGGCTCAAACGCATTAAGGAAGGAAAGAAGGAAAGAGATTCCACAAATGATCTTGTAAGAAGGCACACCTGTTAATTGAAATGCATTCCAGGTGACTGACTACCTCATGAAGCTGGTTGAGAGAATGCCAAGAGTGTGCAAAGCTGTTATCAAGGCACCGGGTGGCTACTTTGAAGAATCTCAAATATAACATATATTTGAATGTGTATGTGTGTCCAAACTTTTGACTGGTATATATATATATATATATATATATATATATATATATATATATATATATATATATATATATATATATATATTAAGACAGTGCACTATTGTATAGGCTAAGGTCATTGTATGACAAACACACATTGTAAAAAAAGCTTTTGGTTGACAGTGAAGGCTTTGGTGGCTGCCACTTCTACAAAATATTGAGGGCTTTATTTGACATGCTCTCGTCAGGTTCCTCCTGAGATAAAATCATGACAACAAGGTGTAGTGCATTATCCGCGATGAAATGTACTCTGTAAACACTTATTCATCGGGTTAATAACAATACTCCTTTCATCTTTTCCTCCCAGGTTATCAGTTCACTGGCTCCTTCTATTCATACTCCTCCTCAGAGTCCCACCCCACAGCATTTACAATGGACCACAACATGGCCACCCTTTCTGGTAAAGGCATATTTATTCTATTACTACTACATTACTTAGTTACTACTGCTGCTGCTGCTGAAGCTGCTGCTACTGCTACACCACCGAACATTGCAATGACAGCTAGACACAAAGGGCAGGAGTAGTAAGATGTAGTGGAGTGTACTGAATTGTTATTTCTTGTTACCAACCACTAGAAACTAGAAGCTATTTATAGGACAATTACTTCCCTAATCTGGGTTTTAATAAGGTTAGTTGTTTGTTCTCATATTAAGTGTATTCTATGAGTATACTGTTGAAAACTGTTGTTTTAGATGGGTAACTGTAGAGACCACTACAGTTAAAGTACAATGATTATGAAAGTCGTAAAGTTCAGTCATTTGCTAACTTCCCTCATTCACTTTCTTTCTACATACACTGTTTATACATTTGTTTTCAGACAGCTGTCCGTCTTGTTTTATTTGGAATACTTCTGCTCACTTGTTTATTCTCTAACAACCTCCCCCCTCTCTCCTCCAGACTTCCGACTGCATGTGTCCCTGTTCTACCGTGAGGCTTTGGTCAAGAAGGTAACCACCTCTGGTCCTGAAGGCTGCCAGATCACCTCGTCTTCCTCCTCCTCTTCCTCGTCTTCCTCTCCCTCCTCCCCCTGCCCTGTGGACAAGCTGTACAGCGGTGCAGAAGTGGTGCTGTTCCCGTCCCCTTACCCCGAGTCACAGAGGAGGGGGGCGGAGAAGCTACCCAACGTCCTGGAGAGGGGCGTGCTCCTGTGGATGGCGTCAGATGGGCTCTATGCCAAGCGGCTTTGCCAGAGCCGAGTGTACTGGGAGGGCCCGCTGGCCCCGTACACGGACAAACCCAACAAACTGGAGAAAGAACAGACCTGCAAGCTGTTTGACACTCAGCAGTTCCTCACTGGTGAGAAACTGTATTTTGATTGTGATGCTTATGATGACGCTGATTATGATGATGATAATGGGGGTGATGATGATGATGAAGATGATCGGAGGAGACGTACTGTAGAATGTAAAGTCCCTCTCCATACTGTGGTATCAGTGGGTAAGAGACTTGTCACGTTCTTAGCGGCGGCCTATCCGTGGTGTCTCTCCATGAAACACCCCCCGTTTTCAGGTTTATCACTCATTTTTCACACCCAAGGACTTCCTTGCAAATGACTGGAAAAATGTTTCACTGACTCCTCTTTCTGATTCTGTGAACCTTATTCTCTCAGCATAGCATATTCCTTGCAGTGCTACTGTATCACAATACCCAACCTTCTTCAGCTGAAGGTGCATCCTTCATGAGCAAAATAGCTGTTTTCAGCTGATAGAGGGCAAACTGATGATTTGGGGTGAAATAAAGTGAGAAACTCATTGTACACTCACTCCCTCCTTCCAGAGCTGCAGGGGTATGCCCAACATGGCCGTCCCATGCCCAGGCACCAGGTGGTGCTGTGTTTCGGTGACGAGTACCCAGATCCCCAACGCCAGACCAAGATGATCACAGCACAGGTACAGTACACTACATACTTCCACTTTTTTAATGCATTTCAATAACAGTTCAACATGAGAAAGGTTTAAACTAAATGACATCTCTATAGCCTGCCTAGCCTTGTTAGTCATGATGTGAAAGAAAGGACTCTATCAACCGGTTCCAAATCGCTCCCTCCCCCTTGACCCCAACTCATCAATGTTTGTAGATCTGCAGGGTCCGGATTGATATAAACAGTGCAGTGCATATTGCTTACACCTTACAGATTTGCAGAAACTAAAGGGAGAGGTAGGGAGAGATTTGGTAAATGTGAGCAATCTTTATTCATTGTCATTCATCATTCATAGTGTGACCTCTGTATGTGTTGCAGGTGGAGCCAATGTTTGCCAGGGAACTGTTGTACTTCACCCAGCAGAACAGCAGTCACTACCTTAGGGACTACGAGCTTCAGGGACACACAGAGAGCTCCCCTCCAGCTCCAGGAGACTACCAGAGGACCCTCCAACACATGCAGGAGTAACACATACAAACATTCCTCAGGAGCCATGGACATGCATGTAGATAGACCAATGAGCTTAACTACTGTAATGTATATGGTATACTCAGGTCTTGGACTAAAATGCCTCACTGTGATTTCAATGTAAGACTGGACTGTGCCTCCATCATCAGTGTCAACAGTTTGAGCCAAAGATGATCAAAGACGAAAGTATCTACCCTAGTTTGTACAGCCTTACATTTATGTTTCTAATCATCATTTATTTGTTTGTTTTTTAAACAATATGAAAAACTGATTAAGTATTTTTGATTTGATCTGTTGTAATAGTTTTGTTTCAATATCACATCTGGATGCCAGTGTCTAGGTGAATGTGTTTGATTGATTGGTTGATTTTGCTAAACCTGCTCAAGGTAGCTGTAGATAATTGAAGTGATTGGTTTTAGGCTGATCCTAGCATTGGTTCCCACTTGATCCTTGATACATTATAGCTACAAAGTGTGTGGTGTGTGTAGGCTTATCACAAGAGATAGTGTGTTTTCCAGTGACATCTGTAGGAAACCCACAACACCCCCTGACCTGTGGTAGTGGTGTGGTGGGCGGAGGTAGCCTGCCCCTGTCTCTCTCTCCCCATCTCGGTCTCTCTTTCTTTGTCTCCCTCTACATTTTCTCTCTTGCTAACACTTGCTTTCAACGAGAGAGGGATGCATGTGTTTGTGTATGTTTGTGTGTATGTGTGTGTGTGCGGGCGTCTGCATGTGAGATTGTGACAGTGTATAGGATGCGGTTTGAGGGGACGAGGACCAATGTGAAGCAGAGGGCGACTGACAGAAGCAGGAAGCACCAGTCACAGCTGCACAGGAAGTGGAGTAGCCCTCAGGAGAAAGGGAGAAGAGGCTTAATGTGACCCATTTCCAGAAGCTAGGCATATGTTGAACGTCACTACTTCACAGGAGAGACAATTTAAGGAAAAACATTTTTTTTTATATCAAAATACTTTTTGGGGCAGAAATGCATTTTGGAGCATATGAACTTTCATGTGCCTTAATAACAAACTTGTATGCCATCTGTAAATACAAATAAAATGGTTAAATTACGAGCCTAGTTGGTTTAGCCAGGAAAAAAGACAGGAACCTTCCGATAGCCATGATTGGCTGAGATATGCCGAGAGATGAGTTCTGATTGATCTGCCATGAAGCACGCTTCTGTCCATAACATAAGCTGCTCAGTATGTGTTGATAATCCATGCTATGGCGGCCTTTTTGAAATAGATAACGTTAGCCATGGAGAACTGCAAAAGGGTTGCTACTGTTCTCAACAACATTGTTGCCCTGAATTTAGCAGGCACTATAGACAAGATCTGTGGGAAAAAGTTGTGATGGACTACTTTCTGCACACGGTCAGTGTGAACCAGAGTGACATGACACAACGAGCCAAATAAGGTGTAGCTAGCTACAAATAAAATGGAAAATACACAGGATGTCTTAGTTAGTTAAAGTGGTTCCAGTCTGGAGTGAAGCGTTCATCCATGTATACGTTAAGTGTCTAGCTACATTTTTCAGGTATTTTACTTTTCAAACTTTTCATTGCAAGTTAAAGCTTATTTTTTGCTAGCTAGCAAACATTTGCTTACTGGCTCGCTACCTAATGCTACGTGTATGATCTGTATAGTAATATTATTGAGACAGATATTTCACCAGATGTATAAATGAGAATCATCCGGTTGGCATTTCCACTGTCTACCAAATATGTGACCCGTTTCAGGAAACTAGGCATATGTCGCGGGTCACTACTTCACACGAGAGCCATTTGAATGTAATCTTTTTCAATTTTTATCAAAATGCATATTTTGGCAGAAATGCCTTCTGGAGCTTGTGAACTTTCATGTGCCTTAATAACAAACATGTATGCCATCTGTAAATACGAATAAAATTGTTAAATTACAAGCCTAGTTGGTTTAGCCAAAGAAAAGACAGCAACCTTCCCGCTACCAATGTTTGGCTGAGATAATGAGTGTGCTGGACATGCTGAGAGAGGAGTTCAGATTGGTCTGCCATATACCCCCCTTCTGTCTATTTGAGCTGGTTAGTATGTGTAGGTAATCTTGTCTAACGCAGATTTCAAAAAAAATATATTGCTTAATAGTACTGCATAAATGTTGCTCACCACTTTCTGGAGGACCGAGTTTAGAAATCAGTGGAATTAGAGTATGATATCTAAGGAGAAAAAAAATCTCTGGATTAAATCTGCAAACCAAGGGCAACCATGGCATCTGTGACAGGGAGAAGCGTCCAACCATGATGTATACGGGTAAGATATTCTAGTTAGCTACATTTCCAGATTACAGGTTTCACATTTTTTTATTTCAAGTTATTAAAGTGTACTCTTAGCTAGCTAGCTAACGTTAGCTGGCTGGCTCGCTAGCTAACATTACGTGTATGATCTTATTATTCGTATCTCAGAGCCATTTGTTTGGCTAGTTATAGCCTAATGTTAGCTAGCTAACATTGAACCTGGTTGGTTAGCTACCTGCAGATTCATGCAGAGTAGTAACATCATGAGTTGAGATTATGGTTCATTGTTGCGCTAGCTAGCTACATGTCTTAACAAAAGACTCCATTATGCAAGTATCCATTTTAATAGAATGTTACTGAGACAACTATTGACAACAGCAGGCTGGACAATAGAATGAGTCAAAATTCACCCAAGGCTGAAAAACGGCTAAAGAACTTTGGCTGAGCTGGAACACTAGCGTGAGGCCATAGCAAATTAATTTTTAAAAAACTTTGCAGATCCTCTTCTGACTGGTGATGCTTAGAATTCCACTTCCCCTAAATGGCACCAAAAATGTATCCCTTTTTATTTTACCACTACAATCTGTTCTTAGGACAAAAATAAATAAATAAACTAAACATCCGCACCTCGGTGGTATAGTAGGGAAAAAATGAAAACTTCTGACTATTTCTGGTCTAGTGATCGATGACAACCGAGCATACTGCCCTGACTTACATAATTACAAAGAGGAGATTCTTCTGATTAAAATGGTGTAAAAAGCTCTCCGTCGCCATCCATTTTGCAAATCTGACCATAATTCTATTCTCCTGATTCCGTCAGATGAAGCAGATGCAAAGCTACAGGACTGTTTTCCTAGCACAGACTGGAATATGTTCCAAGATTCCTGAGAAGGCATTGAGGAGTACACCACATCAGTCATTGGCTTCATCAATAAGTGCACGGATGACGTCGTCCTCACAGTGAACGTACGTACATACCCCAACCAGAAGCCATGGATTACAGGCAACATCTGCACTGAGCTAAAGGCTAGAGCTGACGCTTTCAAGGAGTGGGACTCCAAGAAGCTTATAAGAAATCCAGCTATGCTCTCTGATGAACCATCAAACAGGCAAAGCGTCAATACAGGACTAAGATTGAATCATACTACACCGGCTCTGACACTCATCGGATGTGGCAGGACATGCAAACCATTACAGACTACAAAGGGAAGCACAGCCGAGAGCTTCACAGTGACACGAGCATACCAGATGAGCTGAACTACTTCTATGCTCGCTTCGAGGCAAATTACACTGAAACATGCATGAGAGCACCAGCTGTTCCGGAAGACTGTGTGATCACACTCCCCACAGCCAATGTGAGAAAGACCTTTAAACAGGACAACATACACAAGGCCGCAGGGCCATAAGGATTACCAGGACATGTACTGCGAGCATGCGCTGACCAGGTGAAGACATTTTCAACTTCTCCATGTCCGAGTCTGTAATACCAACATGTTTTAAGCAAACCACCATAGTCCCTGTGCCCAATAACACTAAGGTAACATGCCTAAGTGACTAGCAACCCATAGCACTCACGTCTGTAGCCATCAAGTGCTTCAAAAGGCTGGTCATGGCTCACATCAACACCATTATCCCAGAAGCACTAGACCCACTCCAATTTGCATACCGCCCCAACAGATCCACAGATGATGCAATCTCTATTGCACTCCACACTGCCCTTTCCCACATGGACAAAAGGAAAACCTATGCGAGAATGCTATTCATTGACTACAGCTCAGTGTTTCAACACCATAGTGCCCTCAAAGCTCATAAATAATAGTTATCAAACATTCCCCATTCCGCAGGTTCAGAGTTAAAGGGATAATCCATGGTCTTCTTCTGAGCTGTCTTTTGTTATTCATAAATGTAATCTAGCCTAGGCTAAAGCAAGGAGATCATGTTCTAATGCTGATTTGCTTCTTTTAGGCAGTTCTTCTTTTCTCAGGAAGGCCAAGTCTGAATATTTTATGTCTGTCACAACTGATAACCGGAATGACCCTAGAAGGTTTTGGAAGGCTAATAAGTCTATGTCTGGAAACAGTAATGTTTATGAATTACCATCATGTGTATTGAAGGACTCTGTTGCTGTACATGAGAAAACTGAAATGCTGAATTGTTTCAATGACCACATTGTATCATCTGGTAGGCTGTTGGATTCAGTGTCCTCTGTCTCTGTACAACCCTGTGTGGATGAACCAGCAAGAGCTGGCTTTTGCCATTCTCAGTGCAGGAGGTACATAGAGCCCTGAAATCCTTAGATCACAGAAAGCCTGCAGGTCCTGATCTTCTTGATCCCTGCTTTTTAAAACAGGCAGCTGATTTCATAGCTGAACCACTTACCTATCTGTTCAATCTAACCCTGGAATGTAATGAAATTCCAAAGATCTGGAAATCAGCATTTGTCCTAACACTTTGGAAAGGGGGAGATCCAACTTTAAAAAATAATTATAGGACAATCTCAAAGCTGTCACCTCTGGCGAAAATACTTGAAACCCTTTTTAGTGAACAGCTAAAAGAGTTTTTATATACGATCTCTATTTTATCAATGTACCAATCGGGCTTCAGGAAGAAGCATAGCACAATTACAGCAGACATTAAGGTTTTAAATGATATCACTGAAGCTCTTGACAAAAAACAGCACTGTGTCTCACTTTTTATTGATCTCTCTAAGGCTTTTGATACAGTTGATTATGCTATACCAAGGCAGAGATTGTCGATGTTAGGTCTTTCAGAGCATGCAGTTGCATCTGGTTGATAGAACAATTTGATGGGCTCATGTCTGTTAAATTGTCTGTCTGTAATGGTGTGCCCCAGGGCTCTGTACTTGGTCCCCTCTTATTCACTATTTATATAAATAATTTAGACAGAAATGTGCAAAATGCGCAACTTCAATTTTATGCTGGTGATACTGTTATTTATTGTTGCACCTTGTCTCTCACAAAAGCTTTCCAGAACTTGCAAACTGCTTTTGACATTGTTCAACATACCTTGTGTCAATTGAAGCTTATCCTCAATACTGACAAAACTAAACTAATGGTGTTTTCTAAATCAAGAAATAGACCTCTGAACCTTTCACCTAATACTACCTTTCAGGGCAATGAGATTGAGACTGTAACCTCATATAAATATCTTGGAATTTTAATTGATGAGGGCCTCTCTTTTAAATTGCATATTTAACAATTTACAAAAATATTTAAGCTGAAGTTGGGTTTTTATTTTAGGAGCCAGAAGGAGGCTAGGATCAGCTACCTTTATGCCTTTACTAGACTATGGGGATATTGTATATATGAATGCTTCCTCTCAGTGTTTGAGATCAACATCCATGATGGTGTAGCAGTTCAGACGTCTTTGTCTTTGTCTTGTTGTGTCCAGTGTATATATATATTTTTTCCTTCGTATATATTTTGTATATATTCTTTTATATTTTTAACCTCAGTTTCAACATACTCTCCTGCAACCCGCCTCACCCTATGTGGTATGGATCTGCTATTTTCTATACTTCAGAACTGGAACCCCCAACAGAAGCTTGCCAGCTAACTAGCTAGTAGTCCGTTAGCCACTCCTAGCGGTCATCAGCTAACCTTAGCCCGGTCAACTCCTGCCAGTCTGTACAGCGCGATTCAACCCATAGCATACCGGACTGCTTTTTCTCCACATCTCCAGTTTCCTACCGCAAGCTCTGAACCTTTTCACATGGCTCATCGCAGCTAACTATCTGCTATCCGTCTATGGCTAACGTCTCTGTCCCGAAGCAAGCACCAGTGAGCCTGGAACTATCCTCGTGCTAGGCCCATCTCCCGGCTAGCTTAATAGGTCCATCATACACTCCTTGGGCTACAATACATATTTTGCCAATTGGCCAGGACCCCTTTTACTGCCGACACGGAGCACTGCCAATTCAATCACAACTGGTCTACCGACGTTATCCGCCCGAGGGGTTTCAACAGGCTCCTCCGTCGTGATGTCCCCTGAAGGCCCATTCGCTAGTCTGCTAGCCGCGGCCCACTAGCTGTCTAGTGCATATCGGACTGTTAGATGAAGAGGACCATCAGCCAATTTCTTGGGCTACAATACCTATTTTGCCAATTGGCCAGGACCCTTTCACTGTCAACACAGAGCCCTGCCAAACCTATATCTATCCTACCCTGCCGTTCAAAGGTCTTTAAAAGCCAAATTAACAAACAGATCACCGACCATTTTGAATCCCACCGTACCTTCTCCGCTATGCAATCTGGTTTCCGTGCTGGTCATGGGTGCACCTCAGCCATGCTCAAGGTCCTAAATGATATCATAACCGCCATCGATAAAAGACAATAATGTTCAGCTGTCTTCATCGACCTGGCCAAGGCTTTCGACTCTGTCAATCACCACATTCTTATCGGCAGACTCAACAGCCTTGGTTTCTCAAATGACTGCCTCGCCTGGTTCACCAACGACTTCTCAGACAAAGTTCAGTGTGACCTCTATGCAGACGACACCATTCTGTATACTTCTGGCCCTTCTTTGGACACTGTGTTAACTAACCAGACGAGCTTCAATGCCATACAACTCTCCTTCCGTGGCCTCCAACTGCTCTTAAATGGAAGTAAAATTAAATCCATGCTCTTCAACCTATCGCTGCCCGCACCTGCCTGCCCGTCCAGCATCACTACTCTGGACGGTTCTGACTTAGAATATGTGGACAATTACAAATACAGAGGTGTCTGGTTCAACTGTAAACTCTCCTTCCAGACTCATTAAGCTTCTCCAATCCAAAATTAAATCTAGAATCGGCTTCCTATTTAGAATAAAAAGCATCCTTCACTCCTGCTTCCAAACATATCCTAGTAAAACTGACTATCCTACCGATCCTTAACTTCAGCAGTGTCATTTACAATATAGCCTCCAACACTCTACTCAGCAAATTCGATATAGTCTATCACAGTACCATCCGTTTTGTCACCAAAGCCCCATATACTACCCACCACTGTGACCTGTGTGCATTCGTTGGCTGGCCCTCGCTTCATATTCGTCGCCAAACCCACTGGCTCCAGGTCATCTATAAGTCTTTGCTAGGTAAAGCCCCGCCTTATCTCAGCTTACTGGTCACCATAACATTACCCACCCGTAGCACTCGCTCCAGCAGGTATATTTCACCGGTCACCCCCAAATCCTTTGGCCACCTTTCCTTTCAGTTCTCTGCTGCCAATGACTGGAACGAATTGCAAAAATCACTGAAGCTGGAGACTCATATCTCCCTCACTAACTTTAAGCATCAGATGTCAGAAAAGCTCACAGATCATTGCACCTGTACATAGTCCATCTGTAAATAGCCCATCCAACTACCTCATCCCCATATTGTTATTTTTTTCTCCTTTGCACCCAAGTATCTTTACTTACACATTCATCTTCTGCACATCTATCACTCCAGTGTTTAATTGTAATTACTTCGCCACTGGGACGCTCTGGAAAAAGTGATTTCAAATCTCAATGAGCCCTTCCTGGTTAAAAAAAGTTCAAATAAGCTAAGGACCCTGGGACTAAACACCTCCCTCTGCAACTGGATCCTGTACCCAAGAAAGCGAAGGTAACTGAACTAAATGACTATCGCCCATAGCACTCACTTCTGTCATCATGAAGTGATTTGAGAAGCTAGATAAGGATCATATCTCCTCTACCTTACCCGAAACCCTAGACCCACAGCAATTCGCATACCACCCCAATATATCCACGGATGATGTAATCGCCATCGCACTGCACACTGCCATATCCCATCTGGACAAGAGGAATTCCTATGTAAGAATGCTGTTCATTGACTATGGCGCAGCCTTCAACACCATTGTACCCTCCAAGCTTAACATTAAGCTCGGGCCCTGGGTCTGAATCCTGCCCTGTACAACTGGGTCCGAGACATCCTGATGGGTCGACCCCAGGTGGTGAAGGTAGGCAACAATAGTTCCGCTACGCTGATCCTCTACACAGGGGCCCCACAAGGGTGTGTGCTCATCCCCTACTGTAGTCACTGTTTACACATGACTGCGTGGCCACTCACGCCTCCAACTCAATCATTAAGTTTGCAGACGACACAACAGTAGTAGGTTTGATTACCAAGAACAACGAGACAGCATACAGTGAGGCGGTGAGGGCCCTGGCGGAGTGGTGCCAGGAATATAACCTCTCCCTCAACGTCAACAAAACAAAGGAGCTGATCGTGGACTTCAGGAGAAAGCAGAGGGAGTACGCCCCTATCCACATTTACGAGCCGCAGTGGAGAAAGTGAAAAGCTTCAAGTTCCTCTGCCTACACTTCACTGACAATCTGAAATGGTCCACCCACACAGACAGTGTGACTGGGAACTGGGAAACTAGTCAGAATCGAGGGAAAGATGAACAGAGCAAAGTACAGAGAGATCTTTGATGAAAACCTGCTCCAGAGCGTTCCGGACCTCAGACTGGGGCGGAGGTTCACCTTCAAACAGGACAACGACCCTGAGCACACAGTCAAGACAATGCAGTAGTGGCTTTGAGACAAGTCTCTGAATGTCCTTGAGTAGCCCAACCAGAGCCCGAAACATCTCTGGAGACCTGAAAATAGTTGTATAGCAACGCTCCCCAACCAATCTGACAGAGCTTGAGAAGATCTGCATAGAAGAATGGGAGAACCTCCCCAAATACAGGTGTGCCAAGCTTGTAGCATCATACCCAACAAGACTCAAGGCTGTAATCGCTGCCAAAGGTGCTTCAACAAAGTACTGAGTAGTTCAGTTTTTTATTTGGATCATTTAGTAAACATTTCTAAAAACCTTTTTTGCTTTGTCATTATGGGGTATTGTGTGTAGATTGATGAGGAAAAATAACAATTTAATCAATTTTGGAATATGGCTGTAACCTAACAAAATGTGGAAAAAGTCAAGGGGGATGAATACTTTCCATTCCTAATATTGAGTTGCACTCCCTTTTGCCCTCAGAACAGCCTCAATTCGTCAGGGCATGGACTCTACAAGGAGTTCCACAGGGATGCAGGCTCATGTTGACTCCAATGCTTACCACAGCTGTGTGAAGTTGGCTGCATTGTCCTTTGGGTGATGGACCATTCCTGATGCACACGGGAAACTGTTTATCATGATAAAACCTAGCAACATTGCAGTTTTTGACACACTCAAACCAGTGCACGTGGCACATACCCCGTTCAAAGGCACTTCAATATTTTGTCTTGCCCATCGACCCGCTGAATGGCACACATACACAATCCATGTCGCAATTGTCTCACGGATTTAAACAAAAATGCTGCCTCCTCCTCTTCATCTACACCAGCGTTTCTTAAAGTATGGCCTTGTTAATGGTGGTTCGCGACGTAAATGTATTTTTATTTCATTAATAACTGGAATTGATTTGGCCAAGTGCAACTGCACTCTCGGTTCATTGCGCTCTGTGCTTAGCAGCGATCTCTGTTCAGTTTGGCAGCTGCGAGTGGGCGTGAGAGAGGGAGATGCCCATGTGCTTCGCGGTTTACCGGATCTTTTTTTCTGCAGTTTTCTTGAAGATCGCTCCGCGTCACACGCTGCAACGTTGACGTTCAAGCCACTGACTTGTCATTTCCACGCGACATTACTCACCGCTGTCATGAATTGGACTCATGCTAGCCACAAGTTCTGACAGCTCAATCGTCATGAAACGCAAATATAGTGATGATCTCTTTCATACAAACTTTGAGAATAACGAGGAGCGCCCACAATGTGTTTTGTGTGGGGAAGTGCTTAGTAATGAGTCTCTCAAAACGAACAAATTAATAAAACGACACGTCCTGACCAAACATCCAGGCACAACATAACGGTACACTCAGGGAGTTCTTTCAGAACAGGGGAGAATGCTTCAGAACAGTGCTTCGAAAGTAGAAAAGTAAGTCAACTAGCTGGGCATTGTTGTAATTTTATAACAGGTGATGGATGATAAGCTGAAATGAGTTTCTCTTTCAAACAATCCCCTAGCCTTGCAATTTACACAGCTAATAGCTAACGTTAGCCAAAGCAAGCGAACTAGTTACTGATAGTGCAACCCTAGAAACAGTGCAGATGAAAAATTATCAGGCCTACTGTACATTTTACTGTATAAATGATTGTTGAAAACAAGTCTAGGTTGGAACCGTTGCTGTTAAAATACAAGTAATATGTTTGATTCTGAACTGGAATAAACTGATTGAAGCAAGATGCTTTTTGAGTTAAACACACACAGTTCTGGGTTGCTCATCTGCAGCAGGAAGCAGTCTCCTGCCTGACTGAGAAAGCAGTAGATGTTCTGATCCAGTTTGGCACCACATGCCTATGCAAATCAGGAAACAATGTCAATTGACACTGTACAGAAACAGTGTCAATGCTGAGCATGACCTCAGAGTTGCACTGTCAAAAACTGAGCCCAGAATAGGCATGCTTGTTGAAAACTTCAACCAGCCACACACCTCTCATTAGGACTGTGTGTATGTGTGTTTTTTTTTTGTATGTGTGTTTTCTGGTCTACATCTGTGTGATTTGATCAGTCTGTTTATTCCAGTTCAGAATAAAAACATATGTATTTTAACAGCAACAGTTTCAACCTATACTTTTTATCAACAATAATTTATACAGTAAGATGTACAGTAGGCCTGATCAATGTTTTTCTGTACTGTTACTTAAGGTTGCACAATCAAAAAGCCTGTGTGTGTGTGTGTTCTGTTATACATCTGTGTGATGTGATCAATCCGTGTATTCCAGTTCAGATTGAAATGATTTATTGCATTTTAACAGCAAGAGTTCCAACCAAGACAGGTATGTAAGAGTGTTTTTAATGGGGAAAAATAAACATGAAAATATATTTATGGGTATTTCATTGTTATTTGTTTTCGTCTATGTTGCATTTTTTTTAGGCATAAGGGCAATGAAATGTATCGATATTTACATATAGTTGAATATTTTCCTAAGCTTGAGTCCCAGGAAAACACAGAATTTCAAATTTGAGTCCCAGGCTGAAAAAGTTTAAGAAACCCTGATCTCCACTGATTGTAGATTTAACAAGTGACATCAATAAGGGACCATAGCTTTCACCTGGATTCAGCTGGCAGTCTGTGACATGGGAAGAGCAGGTGTTCCTAATGTTTTGTATATTCAGTGTTTTACGAAGTGGTTATTATAATTTCACATGTACGAAATAACTGACAGGACAGGATTGTCAGGAAAATGTCACCATTGTCATAGTTCACTGGTGGGAAGAAACCACACCTGTTCCCCATGACTCGAAACTGGTGGGCAGGCTAATGGGAAGGGAAACTATCTGTGGTCTCCATTTACTATAGGGCCAGGCCAGCCAAGACAGGAGCTTTCAGGTTGAACCACTCTGAACTAGCATCACACAGGGAGATGCTTCCATGTTGCAAGTCCACAGACATGCAGCTCACATGCTACTGCTAGTCTATTGATAGTTTGTTGAGCACCTATAGATGGACTATCCAACTAAAGTGCAGTACAGATTAAATCTAATGTTATTGGTCGTACACACATATTTTGCACATGTTATTGCAGGTGTAGCGAAATGCTTGTGTTCCTAGTTCCAGTATTATCGACCAATGCACAACAATACACAGAATTCTAAAAGTAAAAGAATGGAATTAAGAAATATACAAATATTAGGACGAGCAATGTATACATATATAGAGTATACATATATGTATGTATATATATATATATTACAGTATGTGGATAGAAAATGTACTGTATCTGTAGATTACGCAGGATAGAATAGTATATGTACAGCAATAGTTGAATAGGATGGCCTTGACTAGAATACAGTATTATAAACTCAGCAAAAAAAAGAATCATCCCTTTTTCAGGACCCTGTCTTTCAAAGATAATTCGTAAAAATCCAAATAACTTCACAGATCTTCATTGTAAAGGGTTGTTTCCCATGCTTGTTAAATGAACCATAAACAAATAATAAACATGCACCTGTGGAAGGGTCGTTAAGGCACTAACAGTTTACAGATGGTAGGCAATTAGGGTCACAGTTATGAAAACTTAGGACACTAAAGAGGCCTTTCTACTGACTTAAAAACACCAAAAGAAAGATGCCCAGGGTACCTGCTCATCTGCGTGAACGTGCCTTAGGCATGCTGCAAGGAGGCAATGAGGACTGCAGATGTGGCCAGGGCAATAAATTGCAAGTCAGGGAGACAGGACGGACAGCTGATCGTCCTCACAGTGGCAGACCACGTCTAACAACACCTGCACAGGATCGGTACATCCGAACATCACACCTGCGAGACAGGTACAGGATGGCAACAACATCTGCCCGAGTTACACTAGGAACGCACAATCCCTCCATCAGTGCTCAGACTGTCCGCAATAGGCTGAGAGAGGCTGGACTGAGGGCTTGTAGGCCTCCTGTTGTAAGGCAAGTCCTCACCAGACATCACAGGCAACAACGTCGCCTATGGGCACAAACCCATTGTCACTGGACCAGACAGGACTGGCAAAAAGTGCTCTTCACTGATGAGTCGCGGTTTTGTCTCACCAGGGGTGACGGTCGGATTCGCTTTCATCGTCAAAGGAATGAGCGTTACACCAATGTATGTACTCTGGAGCGGGATCGATTTGTAGGTAGATGGTCTGTCATGATCTGGGGCGGTGTGTCACAGCATCATCGACTGAGCTTGTTGTCATTGCAGGCACTCTCAACCAAAGCCCCATATACTACCCACCATTGCGACCTGTACGCTCTCGTTGCTCTCGTTGGCTGGCCCTCGCTTCATACTCGTCGCCAAACCCACTGGCTCCATGTCATCTACAAGACCCTGCTAGGTAAAGTCCCCCCTTATCTCAGCTCGCTGGTCACCATAGCATCTCCCACCTGTAGCACACGCTCCAGCAGGTATATCTCTCTAGTCACCCCCAAAACCAATTCTTTCTTTGGCCGCCTCTCCTTCCAGTTCTCTGCTGCCAATGACTGGAACGAACTACAAAAATCTCTGAAACTGGAAACACTTATCTCCCTCACTAGCTTTAAGCACCAACTGTCAGAGCAGCTCACAGATTACTGCACCTGTACATAGCCCACCTATAATTTAGCCCAAACAACTACCTCTTTCCCAACTGTATTTAATTTTAATTTATTTATTTATTTTGCTCCTTTGCACCCCATTATTTTTTATTTCTACTTTGCACATTCTTCCATTGCAAAACTACCATTCCAGTATTTTACTTGCTATATTGTATTTACTTTGCCATCATGGCCTTTTTTGCCTTTACCTCCCTTCTCACCTCATTTGCTCACATTGTATATAGACTTGTTTATACTGCATTATTGACTGTATGTTTGTTTTTACTCCATGTGTAACTCTGTGTCGTTTTATCTGTCGAACTGCTTTGCTTTATCTTGGCCAGGTCGCAATTGTAAATGAGAACTTGTTCTCAACTTGCCTACCTGGTTAAATAAAGGTAAAATAAAATAAATTAATAAAATGCTATGCGTTACAGGGAAGACGTTCTCCCCCCTCATGTGATACCCTTCCTACAGGCTCATCCTGACATGACCCTCCAGCATGACAATGCCACTGGCCATACAGCTCATTCTGTGCGTGATTCTGCCATGGCCAGCAAAGAGCCCGGATCTCAATCCCATTGAGCACGTCTGGGATCTGTTGGATCAGAGGGTGTTTCTTTTGATTTTAACCTCCCCTTTGTTCAGGGACACATTATTCAATTTATTTTAGTCACATGTCTGTGGAACTTGTTCAGTTTATGTCTCAGTTGTTAAGTCTTGTGTTCATACAAATATTTACACATGTTAGGTTTGCTGAAAATAAACGCAGTTGACAGTGAGAGGACATTTAATTTTACATATGAAATGAGTAAAACAGTATGCACACATTTTTAAAGTGACAAATTTTCCTTTATTAAAGTGACCAGTGATTCCATGTCTTATTTAATTAGGGCAGCAGCCTCTAAGGTGCAGGGTTGAGTAACCAGGTGGCAGTCTGATGGCCTTGAGATAGAAGCCGTTTTTCAATCTCTCTGTCCCAGCGTTGATGCACCTGTACTGACCTCGCCTTCTGGATGATAGCGGGATGAATAGGCCATGGCTCGGATGTCTGAGGTCCTTGATGATCTTGGAGATGTCCTGGAGCGCAGGCAATGTATCCCCGGTGATGTGTTGGCATACCGCACCACCCCCGTAGAGCCCTGTGGTTGAGGATGGTGCAGTTGCCGTACCAGGCGTTGATACAGCCCGACAGGATTCTCTCAATGGTGCATCTGTCAAAGTTTGTGAGGGTCTTAGGAGCCACGCTGAGTTTCTTCAGCCTCCTGAGGTTGAAGAGGCGCTGTTGCACTTTCTTCACCACTCTGTGTCGTTACACACTAACTGTGTGGGAGAACCATTTCAAATGGTCAGTGCTGTGTACGCAGAGGAACTTGAAGCGTTTCACCTTCTCCACTGCACCCCGTTGATGTGGATTGGGGCATGCTCCCTCTGCTGTCCCTAGATTATGTTGAGGGAGATGGACAATGCTTAAAACACCAGATATAACATTACAGAAACATACTGGCTAAGATGGCGCCGGAGAAGAACGCTGACGTTTTACGTGTCCCCATCCAATAGTGTTTTTTGTTTGTTTCTTTGTGTTGTTTGTAACTTATTTTTTAACTTATTTTGTACACAATGTTTCCACTACCGTCTCTTATGACAGAAAATAACTTCCGGACATCAGGACTGCAATTACTCACCATGGACTGGCAGAATCCTTTTTCTCCTTTAACGAGTCTGACGAGCTCGATGTGAATGATTTACTGCTCTTCAGGGAACAGGCCCAGATCCCTGCGATTTGAGTGAAGAGAAGGCGGAGAAATATGGGCCAAAGGGCAGGCTTCCTTCTGAGAATTTGTAGGGAAACGAATAAACCCCCACTTCCTTCCATTCTGCTAGCAAACGTGCAATCTTTGGAAAATAAAATAGACGACCTACGTGGAAGATTAAACTACCAACGGGACATTCAAAACTATCATATCTTATGCTTCACAGAGTCGTGGTTGAACGACGACACTATCAACTGGCTGGCAACTATCAAGCCAACTATCAACTGGCTGGCTGGTTATACGCCGTACCAGCAGGATAGAACATCGGCGTCTGGTAATGTATGGCAGACTATGTATTTTTGCAAATAACAGTTGGGGCACGATATCTAAGGATGTCCTGAGCTATTGCCCGCCTAAGGTAGACTATCTCATGATAAGCTGTAGACAACACTGTCTAACTAGAGAGTTTTCATCTGTATTTTTCATAGCTGTTTACAAACCACCACAGACTGAGGCTGGCACTAGACCGCATTGAATGAGCTGTATTCCTCCATAAACAAACAAGAAAACGCTCACACAGAGGTGGCGCTCCTAGTAGCCGGGGACTTTAATGCAGCGAAACTTAAATATGTTTTACCAATTTTCTATCAGCATGTTAAATGTGAAACCAGAGGAAAAAAACTCAGGACCACCTTTACTCCTCAGACAGAGATGCATACAAAGCTCTCCCTCTCCCTCCATTTGGCAAATCTGACCTTAATTCTATCCTCCTGATTCCTGCTTACAAGCAAAAATTAAAGCAGGAAGCACCAGTGATTCAATCAATAAGAAAGTGGTCAGATGAAGCAGATGCTAAGCTACAGGACTCTTTTGCTAGCACAGACTGGAATATGTTCAGGGATTCCTCCGGTGGCATTGAGGAGTACACCACATCAGTCATTGGCTTCATCAATAAATGCATGGATGATGTCATACCCACAGTGACCATAAGTACATACCCCAACCAGAAGTCATGGATTACAGGCAACATCCGCACTGAGCTAACGGCTAGAGCTGTCACTTTCAAGGAGTGGGACTCTAACCCGGAAGCTTACAAGAAATCCTGCTATGCCCTCCGACATACCATCAAACAGGAAAAGTGTCAATACAGGACTAAGATCGAATCGCACTATATTGGCTCTGATGCTCGTCAGATGTGGCAGGGCTTGCAAACCATTACAGAAAACAAAGGGAAGCAGAGCCGAGAGCTGCCCAGTGACACAAGCCTACCAGACGAGCTAAACTATTTCTATGCTCGCTTTGAGGAAAATAACACTGAAACAGGCATGAGAGCATCAGCTGTTCTGGAAGACAGTGTGATCACGCTCTCCACAGCCGATGTGAGAATGACCTTTAAACAGGTCAACATACACAAGGTCACAGGGCCAGACGGATTACCAGGACGTGTACTCCGAGCATGCGCTGACCAACTGGCAAGTGTCTTCACTGACATTTTCAACCTCTCCCTGTTCGAGTCTGTAATACCAACGTGTTTTAAGCAGACCACCGTAGTCCTTGTGCCCAAGAACACTAAGGTAACCTGCCTAAATGACTCCCGACCCATAGCACTCACGTCTATAGTCATGAAGTGCTTTGAAAGGCTGGTAATGGCTCACATCAACACCATTATCCCAGAAGCACTAGACCCACTCCAATTTGCATACCGCCCCAACAGATCCACAGATGATGCAATCTCTATTGCACTCCACACTACCCTTTCCCACCTGGTCAAAAGGCAAACCTACGTGAGAATGCTATTCATTGACTACGGCTCAGTGTTCAACACCATAGTGCCCTAAAAGCTCATCAATAAGCTAAGGACCCTGGGACTAAACATCGCCCTCTGCAACTGTATCCTGGACTTCCTGACGGTCCGCCCCCAGGTGGTAAGGGTAGGTAACAACACATCCGCCATGCTGATCCTCAACACAGGGGCCCCTCAGGGGTGCGTGCTCAGTCCCCTCCTGTACTCCCTGCTCACTCATGACTGCACGGCCAGGCACGAGTCCAACACCATCATTACATTTGCTGATGACACAACAGTGCCTGATCACCGACAACGACGAGACAGCCGATAGGGAGTAGGTCAGAGACCTGACCGTGTGGTGCCAGGACAACAACCTCTCCCTCAACGTGTTCAAGACAAAGGAACTAATTGTGGACGACAGAAAAAAGAGGACAGAGCACGTCCCCATTCTCATCGACGGGGCTGTAGTGGAGTAGTTTGAGAGCTCAAAGTTTTTTAGTGTCCACATTACCACCAAACTAACATGGTCCAAGCACACCAAGACAGTTGTGAAGAGGGCACGACAAAACCTATTCCCCCTCAGGACACTGAAAAGATTTGGCATGGGTCCTCAGATCCTCAAAAGGTTCTACAGCTGCACCATCGAGAGCATCCTGACTTGTTGCATCACTGCCTGGTATGTCAACTGCTCGGTCTCCGACCGCAAGGCACTACAGAGGGTAGCGTGTGTGGCTCATTACATCACTGGGGCCAAGATTCCTGCCATCCAAGACCTCTATACCAGGCGGTGTCAGAGGGAGGCCCAAAAAATTGTCAAAGACTCCAGCCACCTTATTCATAGACTGTTCTCTCTGCTACCGCACGGCAAGCGATACCGGAGCGCCAAGTCTAGGTCCAAGAGGTGTCTAAACAGCTTCTAACCTCAAGCCATAAGACTCCTGAACATCTAATCAAATGGCTACCCAGACTATTTGCATTTATCCCCCCTTTTTACACCACTGCTACTCTCTGTTGTTATCATCTACGCATAGTCACTTTAATAACTGTACCTCAGTACATATTACCTCAATTACCTTGACTAACCGGTTCCCCGCACATTGACTCTGTGCCCGTACCACCCTGTATATAGTCTCGCTATTGTTATTTTACTGCTGCTCTTTAATGACTTGTTACTTTATTTTCTTATTCTTATTTTTTTCAACTGCATTGTTGGATAAGGGCTCGTAACTAAGCATTTCACTGTTATATTCGGTGCATGTGACTAATACAATTTGATTTGATTTGAACATGAATTTAGATAGCAGGAATTAGACCGTTCTGTTCACTGAAGTGTGAGTAAAGATGAGGGTCCTGTTTTTTCTCTCTCTCGCTGTCCAGAGTTTCGGTCCCTGCGAGTGACTTCCCTCACACTTCAACCACACTACTTTCACTGTGGGCCCTCAAAACCAAAACCACGGATGATTTGGTGTGAATTAAAAAGTCCATTCTCTCCCACCTCTTCCAATCACTCTCCCTCAATCTCTTGGCTAAAATAAAAGGTTATTTATTTCATATTTGAACTAGACTTTCTTGTAGAATTACCCAGTTACATGACCTTAAATGAACCACAGCCGTTTGACTCATGTAAACTCATATTGTTCTTGTAAAAGCCACAGTGTTTGGGTCTGACCCCCAGTCAGTGAGTGTGTGTGTGTGTGTTTGCATGTGTGTGTGGGGGGGGGACCACTAGCACGACTCTAAGGGCTTGACATTTGAGGAGACATGAGAACTGACTCCCCCACCTACACGCTCTGTAATAACCCGGTTACGTCAGTAACTCATACACACACAGACAAAAGGTCTGACTCCTCACACATGCACACACTAATTAATTTACTGTAAACCGATCCCATTTGGAACATCCCCCAAAAACAGTATTACTGACTCAAAAAGAAAGTGTTACAGACTCTCCAGAAATAACTGAATGTCTTCAAGAAGAAGAAAAAGCGATCAATCTATGATGATGGAGCATGAGAGGATTTAACTGAAATTCGAACATACTTGACATAAATACACCTTATCTAACATTTTGTTTTTATTTTCCACATTATCTAATGATTTCCAGAGTTAGTCTACATTGCAGAGCATGAGTGAAGTCAAGATAGCATTTAGTAGATTATTAAACAAAGAGAGAGGGGCTTGAAATACAACAGCAATTCACAAGTTTTGCCATGGTACCCCCCCCCCCCCCCCCTTCGCAGGAAGCAGAGTCTAACGTTTCAGTATTTCCATCTATGAGCTGTTATTCAGCTCTCACCTCACCAAAGGCTTCTGAGCAGTGGAGAAAGACAGGGTACACGGTATTAGCATGAGAGAGACCAGAAAGCAGTCCCACCATCAACCATTAGTCCTTACACAGAAACGAAACTATCATGAAGGCGTGGGCTCTAACCAATGACTGTTAATAATGCCAATTACTCAAAGAGAAACATATCATAATAACGATTGCCTTAGAAAACGAGAAACAAAGGCAATGACAAATTACCTGATACTATGAAATGATGTGATGAAATGCCTGGGTATTCTTTGTTACAACATGTTTTCTTGATTCATAAAATCCCAATGTAATAAAACGGTGAATTATGTAAGCTACTAAATTTAGTTAATATGTAATTGCCAATCGTGAATGTAATTTATTAGAAACTATCATATAAATTGCTGACCTAAATAATGTAACCAAAAATAGGTATCTGAGTTTTTTATTTGCTGAAAATAGTGACCTTATGGTTTTACAAAAAAAACTAAAAAAAGGATTGCAAACAAAAGAACATGATGGTGGTACAGTTAAATCAGATTTAGTTCACATTTAGTTTGTATCATACTGACCTCTGCTGGACATGACAAACGATCTCTGCTGGAGATCAAAGCGGTCAAAGCTGAGAAACTCATGTTTTTTTATTATTTATTATTATTATTTTACGAAATACTTCCCTAAGTGTTTGTCAAAATTACTTGAACATCCAAAAATGTATTCTAGGGGAACACGTGTGTGTGTGTACAGCATGTCTGTGTATGTGTAGGAAGAAAGGCATCTTACTGGGTGGCTTGTGTATCATTTTAATACCTCCATGGGTGGTCAAAACAGCAGTAAAACACTTGGCAAATTAAAGAGCTGCATGGGGACATGCTTTTTACCCTGTGGTATCCGCCATCTGGACTAGACTGGACTCTCAGTTTAACCACATGAATGATAGGTGAGAGAGAGAGAGAGAGAGATGGGGGGGGGGCTGTCATTAAGTGAGATTATACTTCAGTTACAGGAACTGTAGGTAAAACAATAAACAAAACTCCCAGATCTGTTATAGCTGAAAACCAAGTAGCCAAGTGCCTGAACTGCAGGCGTAGGCTACACCAGCCACACACACACACATACAATGGACCTACAGCAAAAGAAGAGGGAGGTCTGGACCTCTTCATGTTGGATAACTAGACACTCAAACTCAAGGTACAGCTGGAAGTCCTCTCAGTGTCTATAATAGATTATCAGTGTTTCAGGAAAGTCAGGACAACCAAACCAAAACAACCCCTGGGACCATGAATCTGTCTCTGTCACATGTAGGATGTACCTTCTTCCAAGCACACTCCCTAACACACTCATGTACACAAATATAAAAGTACAGATACACACCAATGTTCACCATAATGTTCAGACTCAGTCTAGCCAACTGGATCTCCATTTAGTTTTGTTGAGCCAGGACGTCCATTTGGGATGTTTTGATCCTGGATTGCCATTTAGCTGTGTTGATCCCAGATTATCATTATGGCTTTATAATTATGGCATTATAATACATGTACCCCTTGGATGAATGAGAATGTGTGTGTCTGAACACTTGTGTCACTAACCTCTGTCTGTTTAGGATCGATGAAAAGCGAGACACTTCTCACTGTTTCGTGTCTAGGGTGCTGACAAAATGGTCAATCCCCTCTAACCCCAGAACAGTCTGTTTGACCCCCATCTGACATTACATACCCCCCTGGCAACACCTACCAGTCAATCACAGATGTCCTGCTCCCAGGAAGCAGTGGCCGATGGGTAATGTCATTATATTGTAATTATACTATATTGTAATTACTTTGCCACCATGGCATATTTATTGCGTTACCTCCCTTATCTTACCTCATTTGCACACACTGTATATAGACTTTTTCTACTGTATTATTGACTGTATGTTTGTTTATCCCATGTGTAACTCTGTGTTGTTGTATGTGTCCAACTGCTTTGCTTTATCTTGGCCAGGTCACAGTTGTAAATGAGAACGTGTTCTCAACTTGCCTACCTGGTTAAATAAAGGTGAAATACATTTTTATTTGTTATTATTCAAATGTGAGCTGTTTGACATTACTGCAGTGGTTATCAAATGTATATTTAACTTCAAGTACCTGTAAAAGAACATGTTTTTGCCTGTAGGTCAAGCTCTGAGTGGAATGAGAATAGTCTCTGCCACTTTATTATGAAGTCACAAAAAATGGGTAAAAAACGTTATCGGCACAATTAATCAGTTGCATTGTTATGTAGACGCTGATTATTTATCTGACCCTCCTCAGATAACAATGAAAGCAAACCACTACACTGCAACGGCAGGAAAGCAGTAACTGTTGTCGGATGATAATAAGAAACAGTAAAGTAATGGGAAACATGACCACAGGCCTGCGTGTATACAGATGTAATGATAGTAAATCAGAACAATACTCTAGACCGGTCTACCTGGCAGTGAGAGATGCAGACTGGGTCTGGCTCCTGCCTGTTTAGGGCTTGGAAGGGGATGGTATGGGGGGTTTGGAGGAGGAGAAGGATGTCTCTCTAAACACTATGGGAGAAATATGTGGGTCGATTGAGGCCAGTGGAGAGCTTGGAGAGAGTTACTGGGTGATATCAGAAATGAATTCATCTACATCAATTAACCAATAATTAAAATGTATTTTTAAATCCCTTTTTACATCAGCAGATGTCACAAAGTTCTATACAGAAACCCAGCCTAAAACCCCTCTTTGGATAGTAGGAAAATTGACAGAATATTACTTCAAACTCCAGATGAACTACTGAAGGAATTTAGACAGACACAGAGAAAATGACTGTCTCAACAATGAATAATGAAATCAATACCTGAACCCTACATCGGCTCTACCTTTTATTTGGTCAGAAAGGATTTCATCCTGCTTTTGTTTAACTCAGGACTATTAGAGAAGAATAATGGTGCAGTACACATTACCGCCAGCAGGGAGTGATACAGTATGTCATTAGTCAGTTGTAGTAAAAGAGACAACTGTACTTTTACTTAAGTAAAAAAATACTTTAAAGTACTACTTAAGTTTTTTGGGGGGAGTATCTGTACCTTTCTTTACTAATGATATTTTTGACTACTTTTACTTTACTACATTCCTAAAGAAAATAATGTACTTTTAACTCTTCATTTTCCCTGACACCCAAAAGTACTTGTTAAATTTTGAATGCTTAGCAGGACAGGAAAATTGGCCAATTCACGCTCTTAAAGAGAACATCCCTGGTCATTCCTACTGCATCTGATCTGTCAGACTCACTAAACACAAATGCTTAATTTGTGAATGATGTCTGAGTGTTGAAGTGTGCCCCTGGCTATCCGTAAACAAATGTAAAAAAATTAAAATGTGTCGTCTGGTTTACTTAATATAAGGAATGTGAAATGATTTATACTTTTACTTTTGATACTAAAATATATTTTAGAAATTACATTTACTTTTGATACTTAAGTATATTTAAAACCAAATACTTTTAGACTTTTCCTCAAGTAGTATTTTACTGGGTGACTTTCACTTTTACTTGAGTCATTTTCAATTATTTAAGGTATCTTTACTTTTACTCAAGTATGACAATTTGGTACTTTTTCCACCACTGGAAACAAGGAGCCCTGGAGCAGATTGACCACCATGAGTGCCTACGCTGCGACCGACAGAGCCCCACGATAAACGCATTTACACAGCCTCTGATCTCTGCTAGTGACCCATAGCCCTGCCTCTACTAACACCCTGACCTCCAACACACACAAGTGCACAAGTACGTACACACAGTACTGTAGTTATTGTAGTAATATAACTAACACCTCCAATAAAATCATACTGTAACATTTATATTCAAATTTCTAATATAAATTCTTAAATTAATCATCTTAGCTGTCCACTTACATATAAACACATCACAGACATTAGCATCTGACACTTGAAATACATTTTTGGCCAATGGTTGTGTATTTGTTCTTGGTCCACGGGTCAAGTAAAACCACTCACATGTGACCGTGAAGCATCGAGAGAAAGAAAGGACCAAGAAATCAATCAAGAGACGATGTTCTCCTGTCAACACTACAGCTCTGTTCAGGGCCATATTTGACATACTTGACATTTTGCGAGCAGAAAATCCCAACCCAACAACTTCACTGGACTGATTAATCATTTTTTTAAATGTGTAATAACCACAGAAATACCTACGACTACCAACTTTCTGTTCATCTGTGTTTAAGCGTGTGTTTTAGAGTATGTGTGTGTGTGTGTGTGGTGGGGGGTCAGAGTGACAGCTTGCGGACTGTGTTGCGTGAGAGGGCCTTGGGCCGAGATCAGACTCTGTGTGGTCTGGCTGTGTGGTCTCCAGCTGACGGGCAGGCTAGGGAGGAGGATGGGAGAGGGGAAGAACCCCAGTGTGTGTGAGTGTGTGTTTACTTTATCCAGAGCCCGGCCCAGGCACTCGGCAGCCTCAGCCCCAGTGGAGAGCCCTGCTTTCAGCCACTCAGCATCAGCAGCAGCCCCTGGTCCTGGCACTGCTGTAGTACAGAGGATAAATATACACAGAGTCCTACACACATACTGCCGCCATTCTCACATGGCTCTTCTCAACATAGCTTTCAATCCTGGACCTACAGGGCCTATGGGCTGAGGCTTTGGAGGGAGCATATACACTACAGTATAATACCGTGGACCTCTGGTTATAAGAGAGATATGGGGTAGAATCTGAAGAAGTTAGTTTGCTGTGTTACAGTAATGCACTGTATACTAAACAAGGCCAGTCAATGACCCAATATAGAACCCCTCATTTAAAAAAAAATGTCCTTCTAAATGTTAGTGAAAAACACTTGTTCTTAATAGGGCTGAGGAGGTCATGAAATTTCATCAGCCGGTGATTGTCAAGCAAGTAACTGTCGGTCTCACAGTAACTGACCGTTAACTAATAAAAACATATAGCATCTCCTGGCTTCCACGCACAGCCTACAAGCCACTGATGCAGACCTTTGGAACATTTACATTTGAAAAAGTCTAATAAATGAATTTAATATAGTATACACTATCACAATAAATCCATCATTTATTTTAGACAGGTCTAAAGAAACATGATATGAAGAAAATGTAGTCTATTTCAGAAGAACAGAATAGCACACTCTGAGTTGTGCTTATGTTAGGCCCTGATCTTCATATGTCAAATGTCTGTGGGCTACACTGTTTCATTTAGCAGACAAGATTTGCTTAGAATTCTGTGGCATCATTGAATAATATTTTATAGTATGAAGAACACAATACAAATAAAATAGAAAGGATATTTTCTCCAAACAATTTCTGGGGGATTACATACAGTTGAAGTCGGAAGTTTACATACACTTTAGCCAAATACATTTAAACTCAGTTTTTCACAATTCCTGACATTCAATCCGAGTAAGAATTCCCTGTCTTAGGTCAGTTAGGATCACCACTTTATTTTAAGATTGTGAAATGTCAGAATAATAGTAGAGAGAATGAAAAATGTCAGCTTTTATTTCTTTCATCACATTCCCATTGGGTCAGAAGTTTACATACACTCAATTAGTATTTGGTAGCATTGCCTTTAAATTGTTTAACTTGGGTCAAAAGTTTCAGATGGCCTTCTACAAGCTTCCAACAATATGTTGGGTGAATTTTGGCCCGTTCCTCCTGACAGAGCTGGTGTAACTGAGTCAGGTTTGTAGGCCTCCTTGCTCGCTCATGCTTTTTCAATTCTGCCCACAAATGTTCTATAGGATTGAAGCCAGGGCTTTGTGATGGCCACTCCAATACCTTGACTTTGTTGTCCTTAGGCCATTTTGCCACAACTTTGGAAGTATGCTTGGGGTCATTGTCCCTTTGGAAGACCCATTTATGAACAAGCTTCAACTTCCTGACTGATGTCTTGTTGCTTCAATATATGCACATAATTTCCTCATGATGCCATCTATTTTGTGAAGTGCACCAGTCCCTCCTGCAGCAAAGCACCGCCACAACATGATGCTGCCACCCCCGTGCTTCACGGTTGGGATGGTGTTCTTCCGCTTGCAAGCCGCCCCCCTTTTCCTCCAAACATAATGATGGTCATTTTGGCCAAAAAGTTCTATTTTTGTTTCATCAGACCAGAGGACATTTCTCCAAAAAGTATGGTATTTGTCCCCATGTGCAGTTGCAAACCGTAGTCTGGCTTTTTTATGGAGGTTTTGGAGCGATGGATTCTTCCTTGCTGAGCGGCCTTCCAGCATCTTCACAAGGTCCTTTGCTGTTGTTCTGGGATTGATTTGCACTTTTCGCACCAAAGTGCGTTCATCTCTAGGACACAGAATGCGTCTCCTTCCTGAGCGGTATGACGGCTGTGTGGTCCCATGGTGTTTATACTTGCATACTATTGTTTGTGCAGATGAACGTGTTACCTTCCGGCGTTTGGAAATTGCTCCCAAGGATGTACCAGACTTGTGGAGGTCTACATTTTTTTTCTGAGGTCTTGGCTGATTTCTTTTGATTTTCCCATGATGTCAAGCAAAGAGCCACTGAATTTGAAGGTAGGCCTTGAAATACATCCACAGGTACACCTCCAATTGACTCAAATGATATCAATTAGCCTATCAGAAGCTTCTAAAGCCATGACATAATTTTCTGGAATTTTCCAAGCTGTTTAAAGGCACAGTCAACTTAGTGTATGTAAACTTCTGACCCACTGGAATTGTGATACAGTGAATTATAAGTGAAATAATTTGTCTGTAAACAATTGTTGGAAAAATTACTTGTGTCATGCACAAAGTAGATGTCCTAACCGACTTGCCAAAACTATAGTTTGTTAACAAGACATTTGTGGAGTGGTTGAAAAACGAGTTTTAATGACTCCAACCTAAGTGTATGTAAACTTCCGACTACGTTACCAGCAAAAATATTGTAATCAGATTCCAGATACTTTTGAAAAACGAGTTGATTACTTCGAGGACTACTTTTAAATTCAGCTTGCGAAAAAAATATTAGACACTTACGTACCTGTTTTCTCAATGACATTCAAATCAGCATTGAAAAAAGGCGCAAATTTAAGTTTGTTCCATCTGAGTGAGTCTGACCACTATTCAGAGACCACTGTGATGACACACCAAATGGGTTTGATGGATCGCGGGAAAAGAGCGTGAATAAGATTTTATAGGCTACAGTCCAAGCTATGTCTTCCAATGGTGCGACTGCTGTTGGCATCCAAAGATGATCCAATTCGAGTACTTGCATGGAGGTAAGGATGACAAGAGTGGTGTAGTCTACAGCGATATGGATATCATGTATTATTGATATCTACATAGCGCATTGATGTGAATCACACTGCTGCTCTCTCATTTAGCTATTTGCGTTTTACGGATTGTGGTTGTTGTGGATGGCTGTTCACAAATCTAAATATGTATTTGAACCCAATAATGGTTGAATTCAAGAAGTTTAAGCTGCGTATTAATCATTGTTTTTGAAACTGGTGGACAGCCAGTAAAAAATGCGCTCTTGAAACAGCTGGATCCCGGCCTATGGAATAAAACTGTTTTTTATTGCTCACTCAAGTCAAATTTGATTTGCACCGAATATAGTGAAATGCTTCGTTACAACAATGCTTTAAGAAGTTTTAATAAAAGTAAGTGTTAAGTAAAAAAATGAAAATAAAAAATAAAAGTAACAAATGATTAAACAGCAGCAGTAAAATAACAATAGCGAGGCTACATACAGGGGGAACTGGTACAGAGTCAATGTGCAGGGGCACTGGTTAGTCAAGATAATTGAGGTAATATGTACATAGGTAGAGTTAAAGTGACTATGCATAGATAATAAACAGAGAGTAGCAGCAGTGTAAAAGAGGGGTCTGGGTAGCCCTTTGATTAGCTGTTCGGGAGTCTTATGGCTTGGGGGTAGTAGCTGTTAAGAAGCCTTTTGGACCCGGACTTGGCGCTCCGTTACTGCTTGCCGTGCGGCAGCAGAGAGAACAGTCTATGACTAGGGTGACTGGAGCCTTTGACAATTTTTAGGGCCTTCCTCTGTCACCACCTGGTACAGAGGTCCTGGATGGCAGGAAGCTTGGCCCCAGTGATGTACTGGGCCGTATGCACTACCCTCTGTAGTTCCTTGCATTCGGAGGCCGAGCAGTTGCCATACCAGGTAGTGATGTAACCAGTGCTCTCAATGGTGCAGCTGTAGAACCTTTTAAGGATCTGAGGACCCATGCCGAATCTTTTCAGTCTCCTGAGGGGGAATAGGTTTTGTCATGCCCTCTTCACGACTGTCTTCAAGTGTTTGGACCATGATAGCTTGTTGGTGATGTGGACACCAAGGAACTTGAAGCTCTCGACCTGCTCCACTACAGCCCCGTCAATTAGAATGGGGGTGTGCTCGGTCCTCATTTTCCTGTAGTTCAAAATCATCTGCTTTGTCTTGATCACGTTGATGGAGAGGTTATTGTCCTGGCACCACTCGGCCAGGTCTCTGACCTCCTCCCTATAGGCTGTCTCATCGTTGTCAGTGATTATTCCTACCACTGTTGTCATCCGGAAACTTGATAATGGTGTTGGAGTCGTGCCTGGCCATACAGTAATGAGTGAACAGGGAGTACAGGAGGGGACTGAGCACGCATCCCTAAGGGGGCCCCTGTGTTGAGGATCAGCATGGCAGATGTGTTGTTTCCAACCCTTACCACCTGGGGGCGGCTCGTCAGGAAGTCCAGGATCCAGTTGCAGAGGGAAGTGTTTAGTCCTAGGGTCCTTAGTTTAGTGATGAACTTTTAGGGCACTATGGTGTTGAACGATGAGCTGTAGTCAATGTAGTCATTCTCACATAGGTTTTCCTTTTGTCCAGGTGGGAAAAGGCAGTGTTGAGTGCAATAGAGATTGCATCATCTGTGGATCTTTTGGGGCGGTATGCAAATTGGGCCTAGGGTTTCTGGGATAATGGTGTTGATGTGAGCCATGACCAGCCTTTCAAAGCACTTCATGCGAGTGCTACGGGTCGGTAGTCATTTAGGCAGGTTACCTTAGTGTTCTTGGGCACAGGGACTATGGTGGTCTGCTTGAAACATGTTGGTATTACAGACTCAATCAGGGTCAGGCTGAAAATGTCAGTGAAGACACTTGGCAGTTGGTCAGCGCATGCTCGGAGTACACGTCCTGGTAATCCATCTGGCCCTGCGACCTTGTGGATGTTGACCTGTTTAAAGGTCTTACTCACATCGGCTATGGAGAGCGTGATCACACAGTCGTACGGAACAGCTGATGCTCTCATGCATGTTTCAGTGTTACTTGCCTCGAAGCGAGCATTGAAATAGTTTAGCTCATCTGGTAGGCTGTGTCACTGGGCAGCTCTCGGCTCTGCTTCCCTTTGTAGTCTGTAATAGTTTGCAAGCTATGTCACATCAGACGAGCGTCGGAGCCGTTGCAGTACGATTCAATCTTACGCCTTAGGTACGCTTTGCCTGCTTGATGGTTCATCGGAGGGCATAGCAGGATTTATTATAAGCACTTTGAAAGCGGCAATTCTACCCTTAACCCATTGATGCACTTGATGAAGCCAGTGACAGATGTGGTGAACTCCTAATGCCGTCGGAGGAATCCCGGAACATATTCCAGTCTGTGCTCGCAAAACAGTCCTGTAGCGTAGCATCTGCTTCATCTGACCACTTTCTTATTGATCGAGTCACTGGTGCTCCCTGCTTTAGTTTTTGCTTGTAAGCAGGAATCAGGAGGATAGAATTATGGTCAGATTTGCCAAATGGAGGGCGAGGGAGAGCTTTGTACACGTCTCTGTGTGTGGAGTAAAGGTGGTGTTGAGTTGTTCCCCCTCTGGTTACACATTTCACATGCTGGTAGAAATTAGTTAATACTGATTTCAGTTTCCCTGCATTAAAGTCCCCGGCCATTAGGAGCGCTGCCTCTGTGTGAGCGTTTTCCTGTTTGCTTATGGCCTCCTAAAGCTCATTGAGTGCGGTCTTAGTGCCAGCATTGGTTTGTGGTGGTAAATAGACACCAACTCTCTTGGTAAATAATGTGGTCTACAGCTAATCGTGAGATACTCAACCTTAGGTGAGCAAAACCTCAAGACTTTCTTAGATTTCGTGCACCAGCTGTTGTTTACAAATATACACATTTCCAGTAGCGTACCACCCTGCATACCACTGCTGGCTTGCTTCTGAAGCTAAACAGGGTTGGTCCTGGTCAGTCCCTGGATGGGAGACCAGGTGCTGCTGGAAGTGGTTTTGGAGGGCCAGTAGGAGGCACTCTTTCCTCTGGTCTAAAAAATATCCCAGTTCCCCAGGCCAGTGATTGGGGACACGGCCCTGTGTAGGGTGCTGTCTTTCGGATGGGACGTTAAACAGGTGTTCTGACTCTCTGAGGTCATTAAAGATCCCATGGCACTTGTTGTAAGAGTAGGGGAGTTAACCCTGGTGTCCTGGCTAAATTCCCAATCTGACCCTCAAACCATCACAGTCACCTAATCATCTCCAGTTTACAATTGACTCATTCATCCCCCTCCTCTCCCCTGTAACTATTCCCCAGGTCATTGCTGTAAATGAGAATGTGTTCTCAGTCAACTTACCTGGTAAAATTTTAAAAATAGACCGCCACCTGTTGTCTTACCAGAGGATGCTGTATGTTACCCGCCAACTGTATGTTATTCATGTCGTAGTTCAGCCACGACTCGATATTACAGTTTTTAATGTCCCGTTGGTAGGATATACGTGATCGTAGTTTGTCTCCTTTATTTTCCATTGATTGTTTGTTGGCTAATAGGACCAATGATAACGGGAGATTACCCACTCGGCGTCGGATCCTTACAAGGCACCCCGATATTCGTTCCCGATATCACTGTGTCTTTCTCCTGCGAATGACATGGATGAGGGCCTTGACGGGCGTCTGAAGTAAATCCTTCCCGTCCGACTCATTTAAGAAAAACTTTTCCTCCAGTACGGGATGAGTAATCCCTGTCCTGATATCTAGAAGCTCTTTTCGGTCATAACACAGGTGGCAGAAACATTATGTATAAAATAAGTTACAAATAACGCTAAAAAAACACAGGCGCAATTTGTTAGGAGATCGTAAAACATCAGAAATCTCCTCTGGCGCCATTATCACCAATCTAATTAATGCTGATAAAAAAATTACCCATAGGCCTACTGGACACATGCTCAAACTCGTAAACTTCTGATAGACTTAAAGAGACAATCTATAGTTGCTACATCCATTTTGGACTTATAAATGATATATATATATATATATACAGTATATCCATTGATTCTTGAAGAATATAACTAAATAAATGCCTCATGAGCTTAGTTCAACATGAGAAACCAAAATATAAGCTTGTTTTTCTCCAATGTTTGTAAACATTGTAAACATAAAGAAACACTATATAGCCTCATTACATGGATAAAACAATAATTGTGATATCATGGATGGTCAGTTCTTGCATTCTTAGCTCTGTATATTAATCTGAGAGTGGTTACATTTCTCCAGGCCCATCCCTCAGCTTTTTACCAAAACAGAGGCTGGGGGTCCGTTTTGTTATTGTTTCATCTGTGGATTTGCCCTTTAAGCAGCTGCATGTTATCAAGATATCAAAGTGTCACCAACGAAAAGGTAAACAATAGGCCTATAGCAAATGCAGCATATGGCATTCATTCTTCACATGTAAATAGCACTTTTCAGTAGTGCTCAAAGCATAAATCGGACCAATGAGCCCAATCAGTCCTCTATGATAACAAAGTCATAAACAACAGAGTAGGGCTGGCTAATAAGTTCTTAGTTTTGGGGTCATGCTCAGGTAAAACAATATGGCTAATCTATACTTCCATATTTCCAAGTCCTATTCTTGAAGATCAAGGGCTATTACATTTATTGGAATGGCTGGAATTCTGATAGACTTTGGTTTTTAATGTAAAGATATAATTTAATTGTGTTATTATATGTAGTAGAAATCAATGGGTTAGAAGAAGCCTACGTAACCAACCCATAAAGTACAATGCTCTGCTTTGGTTCTAGCGAAGGCCGCACACACTTTATCAGTCTCTCATTTACAATTTGACAAGCACTTGATAATGCCTCGAATTTCCAGGTGGCGCCCCCCTTGTATGGCCTTAATGCCCCCTAAAAGAATCCATTCCTTTTGCGGTCAGTGGCTGTTGTGCCCTTAGGCTGAATATAATAATTATAATTCCCTTCTTCCGGCTGGGTGCTCCAAAGCACCTCTCACTCACATGGATTTCTCAGATATCTCAATTCTTATTAGCCATTGCCCGTCATGTGATCGGGTCCTTCTCACAGCCATCTCAGCTCTGAAGTAGACTACAAGTGAAGACAGACACATCGGGGACACATTTGCACGTGTCCTTACCGAGTTCCAAGGCCCATATTGAATATGTTAGAAGAATTTTCTACATGTACTTTTCCTCAGCCAACACGATGAGTAGGCCTAACCAACAGCGAAAACACTAGCCAATGTCAATCTACTATCCCCCAGTGTACAAAAGTTACTGGTCAACTTCTCCTTCTGTGTGAGAAATAAATATTCCAAACATAGTCTGGGACAGTTGTGGGATGCGATAGATCCCAAATAATTACAACCACTAGCATTCAAAAACATTTTAAAAGTGATTAGGCTGATGCAACAGAGAATGTTTAGCTTAAAATGTCAAAAAACTATTAGGCTATTATTTCTTCACATTATAAGCGCAGCAATGCACACATGGCAGTAGGCTATAAGCGCGGGTAAACACCATTCTCAAAAGTGACCGTTAATGCGATTATGCATGTAATGCTTTATTATCAAGCTGAATTTTATGGCAACAATGATCTTTCCCAAACATGAACGTCACATGCCGCCTATTTATGCCAGTTAGGCGCTGTACCGGATGTAAAGCGGATTAAACACTTCTTCGGGATCAGTCTCCCTTCCATGGGACGGTTGAGCTAATGTAGGCTAATACGATTAGCATGAGGTTGTAAGTAACAAGAACATTTCCCAGGACATAGATCTGATATTGGCAAAAAGCTTAAATTCTTGTTAATCTAACTGCACTGTCCAATTTACAGTAGCTATTACAGTGAAATAATACTATGTTATTGTTTGAGAAGAGTGCATTATTTTTAACATGAAAAAATATTATTAAACATATTAGGCACATTTGGGCAGTCTTGATACAACATTTTGAACAGAAATTCAATGGTTCATTGGATCAGTCTAAAACTTTGCACATACACTGCTAGTGGACAAAATCTAAATTGCACCTGGGCTGGAATAATACATGATGGCCTTTCCCTTGCATTTCAATGATGATGGTAGAACAAAAAATACAAAAGAACGGTTGTTTTTTTATTTGTATTATCTTTTACCAGATCTATTCTGTTATATTCTCCTACATTCCTTTGACATTTCCACAAAGCTCAAAGGTTTTCCTTTCAAATGGTACCAAGAATATGCATATCCTTACTTCAGGGCCTGAGCTACAAGCAGTTCGATTTGGGTATGTCATTGAAAATGGAAAAAATGGGCATATCCTTAAGAGTATCCTGGAAAAAGTTATTTGGCCACTTTAGATGTGATACAAACCTTATTAAAACATATAGGCCTATGGGCTAGGCTACATGAGGTTTGCGACTGTGATTAGAAAAAGTCAACAACAAAAAAGGCATGCATTGTTTCTTGCCTTAACTGCCCACAAGCTAGGCATCATTCACAAGTGATAATATATCATTCACAAGTGACCGGAACATTATCATTCACCTCAGAGCAAGGAGAAAAAAAATGCAATCTATGCACTTAAATAGCAAATGGAGGATGCTTTTCCCGATGGTTCATTTTCATGCCAACCAGGTAGGCTATACTCCTGCTGTAAAGCAAAGCAATGTGCTTAATATTAGGAAAGTTGAGAAATAAATAAAGTGTAGGCCTATAGAAAGCTGATGGGATCCTCCTTTTTTAATAGAGGCCATCAAAACTCAGTTTTCTCAAGCAATTGCATAGCCTATAGAAATGGCCTCATGGGCTCTCATGAAGTGTTTGATTTGATTTTCGATTTGCATTGATGTCAGAGTGAGGGACAATAGAGTGCTGAGTACCAGGCAGTTAGAAAGTTTGGTAGGCTACTAATGACCATCAGCAGCATCAGGAGCTTGGAGAAGCCTGGTTACCGTGACTGCTGTCATGACTCATGACCGCCTGTGTGGCGGTAATTACGGTTATCATAACAGCCCTAGTTCCTATGCTCTCTGAAAATGCTTAGTCATGTAGAGTCACCTGGATTATATTTGCAGGTGTCCCACAATATACCCTGTTCTGGTTGCGGTCTCACTTTTCACAAAGTCAAATATTAGTATTCACCACAACCATTCCGGGAATCAGTCTGGCTATACAGGTGACAATGATCAGACATTATTGCAAAGTCATTACAATCATTATTACTCCCCCCCACACACACACACATCCTCCTACTCCCTGACAGACACACATCGACCTAATCGAACCTAGTCCTCCCCTCCCTCCGCTGTGGCATCCCTGGGGAAGGCTCTGTAATGCTGCACTGCTGAGAACGCGCCATAAAAATATAAATACAACCTCGCCTTTCACATTTATACCGAGTAAATAAACAGGGCCACCCGTAATTCTAATTAGAGCCAGTGGACGGCAGGAAATGGGGTAGGGAACAACGAACAACCCACACCCCCTTTCCTTCTCGATCCCGCCCCCCAAACAGTGTCCTGGGTTAGGGTCAGGGACATGGGACAGTAACAGGAAAGACGCTGAGCAGGAACGAGTAATCCCCGTCCCTAAACTCCCCACCCCCCGTCTCCCCCTTGCAATCCTCCTCCCCTCCCTATTACCTGACCCCGTACCTGACCTTGGTGCTCCCCGTAGCTAGCTGCTTCTGGGTGATGATAGCTGGGCTCTCCAGACTTAGTAGGGCGCTCCAGTAAGTCAACACTAGCTTCCTGTGACATGGTCCACATTGTCACTCCACCACAGTCACCTCCCTGAGATATGCAGTGTTTAGGCCTTTCACATCCCTCTCTTGCATCCCTTTCTCCCCCAGTTCATTTCAAAGAACAAGCCCGACCCTTCCCTTATCAATCCCATCAGATTTATCAGGTTATCCCTCTCGGTTTTAAATGAGCCATATTCACTGCATTTCCACTTGTTCTGGGAACCACCATTACAGAGGCTAAGCCTAGGACCACCCAAGCACTGAGACTCAGGTCCAGCTGAGCGATGCAGAGATAGAGTCAGTCTACAGAGTGCTTATTGCTTTGATAAGAAAGACAACCACTCTCCTGGGAGTATAGAGAGAGTGCTCTAATGCTGTTGACTGCATTTGTCTGATAGGCTGACGGATCAAAGTCAGAATCAGATAGACTTGCATGGCATGGCATTCTCCCTGTGTTAATGTAATGTGTCCCTGACCCCAGGTCCCGACCATGGCTGGGTTCGAATAGTATTTGAAATCTCTCAAATACTTTTAGCGTTTGCTTTAGCATACCTGGATTGCCAGATGGGCGGGGTTTTCACTTTTGCGGACTATTCTATTGGCTCCATTACACCAGGCAAACTCAATCAAGCACAGCTATAGCATTCGAAAGTAAACAAATATTATTTGAACCCAGGTCTGCTGTGGTTAGTGGAAAGGCATCATAGGGCCAGTTAGCGAACATAAACACACAACTTAGCATAATGACCCTAGAGAGTCATGGAGTTCTGTCATTAAAGGCACATTCACACCAAACACAGCCACAAAATACCAACAGGGATATTACCACCATATTGCTTAATGACCCAGACTCACACAGGAGGCAGTTCAGAATAATTTGTTAGTTTTGGTTCCCTTTCACCGATGCTAGGGAGGGATAACTGGGAAATTTGACATTCACATACATCTAGATTCTATAAGGAAACACAATATTCTAGGGTGATTCTAGGAGCTCTCTAGAGTTCTGAAACAGAAATCACTCTGGTGATCACAAAAAGCTACAGTAAGGCCTTCAGTCCAGTTGCTGGATCCAACCAGAATTAGCTGAGGCATCATGGAGGCATGGCGTCCATCCAGCCGTCCTTGCATGGCACTGTCACAGATACACCCCAGTGGATGGGTCGGATCAGGGGTGGGGAGTGGGGAGTGTAGCCTAATCTCTTCATTCCTGAGACCATTGTTCAGTGTTTATGTTTGATTGGTTTGTGTCTGCTGTGTCTTCCCCCCATAGGCTCCTGTTCCTGACTAGGCAGCTACACAGGAAACAGGCAGTATAAACAGTGGACCAGTAGGGAGCCCTCCTTACCCTTTACTCAGAGCTACAGGAACAGAATGTAAACAGACTTTGCTGCGGTTCATTTTGAGCTTGCCCTATAGAAGTACGGTTTGCCAGTCAAAGTAAGAGGTGCCATTTTCATTGCTTGGATAGATTATTATGGGTATAATCCATTTTTAAGTGCTGTTACTTTTCAGTACTATAAATAGGACTTTCAGTACTACTACAGTGCCTTCAGAAAGTATTTATACTGCTTGACTTATTCCACATTTTTGTGTTACAGCCTGAATTCAAAATGGATTAAATACTTTAAAAAATTAAAATTACACATTTTTCTCACCCATCTACACACAATACCCCATAAAGACAAAGAGAAAACATGTTCTTTGACATTGTTGCAAATGTATTGAAAATGAAATTCAGAAATATCTCATTTACAAAAATATTCACACCCCTGAGTCAACACCTTGTAGAAGCACCTTTGGCAGCAATTACAACTGTTAGTCTTTCTGGGTAAGTCTCAGCGCTTTCTACACCTGGATTGTGCAACATTTGCTCATTATTCTTTTCAAAATTCTTCAAGCTCTGTCAAATTGGTTGTTGATCACTGGTAGACAGCCAGTTTCAGGTTTCGCCATACATTTTCAAGTAGATTTAAGTCAAAACTGTAACTCTGCCACTCATTCACTGTCTGCCTGGTAAGCAACTCCAGTGTATATGTGGCCTTGTGTGTTAGGTTATTGTCCTGCTTAAAGGTGAATTCATCTCCCAGTGTCTGGTGGATAGCAGACTGAAGCAGGTTTTCCTCTAGGATTTTGCCTGTGCTTAGCTCCATTCCATTTTTAAAAAATCCTGACAAAGTCCTGAACGATTACTAGCATACCCATAACATTAGGCAGCCACCACTACACTTGAAAATATGGTAGCAGTCAGTATTGTGCTGTATTGGATTTGCCCCAAACATTATATTTTGTATTGGGGCCAAAAGGTTAATTGCTTTCCCACATTATTTGCAGTATTACTTTAGTACCTTGTTGCAAACAAGATGCATGTTTTGAAATCTTTTTAGTCTGTACAGGCTTCCTTCTTTTCACTCTGTCAATTTGTTTGGTATTGTGAAGTAATTACAATTTGTTGATCCATCCTAAGATTTCTCCTATCACAGCCATTAAACTGTAACTCAATAGCGGTGCATGGGTAAAATCACTGGGGAAGCCAAGTGAAGCCAAAAATCCATATTGCAACCTACGTGTTGTGATAATTGCGTTGTTTGCTTTATAACCTGTTAGTTCATATGCCTTGACACTGTGATATATAGGCATAAGGACGAGTAAATAAGAAGACAGTGGCAGAATAAATTCAACCATACTTTTGTTTCATCACAAAACCGGAGAGCAACATCTGTCCTGTGAAGTTGACAAAGCAGATTGCATGTAACAAACATTTACGTGACCTACAGCATGACCAAGCAAGTTGAGGTTTCCGCCATTTTCGGACTACTAAACAACTATTGATTTAGAACCACAGAGTTACCACAGGTCGCAAAGCAAACAGGAGCTTTCTCCACTCTTCCAGCACCATTTCAACTTCAACATCAACAAATGACAAATGACCTATACGGATAATTAAGTAAAACCATAAGTCCAAATCCCTATCTCCGTCCATAGCTAATTTAGGAAAGGGACCATTTTAGCTAGCTAGCTAGCCACCGGAAGACAACGACACCACGAAATGCAACAATTAAAAAAAAATTATATGAATGACGTTTGGCTTTTTATGTGATTGGCGTGAAGCCAAATCCTAACTGTCTTCCCTTGACACTTTTTTTGATGCACCAGGACCATTCATAGTTGAGCTAGCTCAGTTTAGCTCAACGCTGATTTGTTATTATTTTATTTAGAAAAAATATCAAGGGAGGACAAATACTCACTGGCTTCCCTTGCATTCAATGCTATGGGCGGCAACAATGTCATACCTTTTTGACCAGACAGCATGAGATAGATGGGCTACACATACCAAGACAGAAGGGTGCTGTTTTGCTAACTTGTTGAGTTACATTCAGCCTCATGTGAATCGAAGGAAAATTGTGAAACACAGATAGACTAAAGATCAATCATTTTTCCCTTGGCATTCAGGAATACACACCACTTCTGTAACAGTATTAAAGTCACCATTGGACTCATGGGGAAATCTTTGAGTGGTTTCTTTCCTCTCTGGCAACTGAGTTAGGAAAGACGCCTGTATCTTTGTAGTGACTGGGTGTATTGATTCACGTCCAACGTGTAATTAATAACTTCACCATGCTCAAAGGAATATTCAAAGTCTACATTATTATTTTTTACTCATCTACCAATAGGTGTCCTTCTTTGAGAGGCATTGGAAAATCTCCCTGGACTTTGTGGTTCTGTCCTCAAACTTTTCCCCTCTAAGGACTGGAACTGGAGAACATGTTCATAATGTCCTAGCACTAAGTGACCTGCCCTATCCAGTACAGTATCCTACACTCTCCCTTTACTGACAGCAGGAACTGCAATTTCATCATCTGCTATGTTGCAATCAAAGTCTATCTTTCTGTGTTTTTTGGACAGATTACAATGAACAATTATGTTAAAGGAAGATGATTTCAGAGCTGCGCATCAAAATGTGGATTTCAGTCTGTATGATGCCTGGATCAAATCTGTACCCGATGACTAGCCACATAGATAGATGAGAGGAACCATGCCAACAAGAATACAATGCAAAACCTATGTGGACAGTTCTGACTGAGAGAGCCCTTCACCACTGAGCCTGTTACATCACCAAGAGATACTATAACAGACAGACCAATCAGAATCAGGTCTTACACCTCATACCACCTCAGACAGCTGTGTGTGTGTGTGTGTGTGTCTCTGACAGCTCCGCACACAGCCTCCAATACAAACTTAGAACACAGCAAAAACATAATAAGGCAGTGTTAATACTTAACAGCACCGGGGGGAGATTCGCTCTCTTCGACGAGCAATAATGAAAAGGACACATTGCTGGCTCTTTCCACTAATATTGACCTTCCATTAAGTGAGACTTACAGCCTCTGTCCGGCTCAGCATTAAGACCACCTCTAGCCCTCTGGGAAACGTATTTTTCACAGAAACATGGAGGTTTAACAACCCTGGTTAGAACAATATGTAAGCTGGGGCCTGGGCCCCTGGTGTGGTACTGGAAAGGCCTGGTCCTGTCCCGGAGGTTTATATATCCCTGCTGAAACATCGTTGGGAACTAACCTTACACTCCCCACTGACATATGGTAATGGTTAGGTGAACATTGAGTGTGTTTGCTTACTTACAGTAGATTCATTTGCAGTGTGACAACCAGCTAGATTAGAGTAGAGCCCGGCTCTTATTTGATATGAATGGAGCAATTGTGTTGGAAGGAATTTGTATTATTTATATCAATTTGTTCTCAATCATCATTTTTGCTGGGAATATTTTGGCTATATTCTATAAGTGGAAACTTAGTGAATAGCAATAATGTGATATGCATCAAATCAAATTGTATTAGTCACATGCGCTGAATACAACTTACTTACGAGCCCTTAATCAACAATGCAGTTTAAAAAAATACGAATAGAAATAGAAATAAAAGTAACAAGTAATTAAAGAGCAGCAGTAAAATAACAGTAGCGAGACTATATACAGGGGGTACCGGTACAGAGTCAATGTGTGGGTTAGTTGAGGTAACATGTACATGTAGGTAGAGTTATTAAAGTGACTATGCATAGATGATAACAGCAGAACGTAGCAGCAGTGTAAAAGAGGGGGGGGGGGGTGAGGGGGGGTGGCAATGCAAATAGTCTGGGTAGCCATTTGATCAGGCGTTCAGGAGTCTTATGGCGTGGGGGTAGAAACTGTTTAGAAGCCTCTTGGACTTAGACTTGGCGCTCCGGCACCGCTTGCCGTGCGGTAGCAGAGAGAACAGTCTATGACTAGGGTGGCTGGAGTCTTTGACAATTTTTAGTGCCTTCCTCTGACACCGCCTGGTATAGAGATCCTGGCTGGCAGGAAGCTTGGCCCTAGTGATGTACTGGGCTGTTAACACTACCCCCTGTAGTGCCTTGCGGTCAGAGGCCGAGCAGTTGCCATACCAGGCACTGATGCAACCAGTCAGGATGCTCTCTAAGTTGCAGCTGTAGAACCTTTTAAGGAACTGAGGACCCATGCCAAATCTTTTCAGTCTCCTGAGGGGTAAAAGGCATGCTCGGTCCTCTTATTCCTGTAGTCCACAATCATCTCCTTTGTCTTGATCACGTTGAGGGAGGGGTTCTTGTCCTGGCACCACACGGCCAGGTCTCTGACCTCCTCCCTATAGGCTGTCTCATCATTGTCTGTGATCAGGGGGGTAGACACTGTTGTGTCATTGGCAAACTTAATGATGGTGTTGGAGTCGTGCCTGGCCGAACAGTCATGAGTGAACAGGGAGTACAGGAGGGGACTGAGCACGCACCCCTGAGGGGCCCCTGTGTTGAGGATCAGCGTTACCGACCCTTACCACCTGGGGGGTGGCCCGTCAGGAAGTCCAGGATCCAGGATCTAGTTGCAGAGGGAGGTGTTTAGTCCCAGGGTCCTTAGCTTATTCATGAGCTTTGAGGGCACTATGTTGTTGAACGCTGAGCTGTCGTCAATTAATAGCATTCTGTTATATTACAATGATAAATTAAACAAATGTTGAATAAATAAAAGTTCACAATTCCGTATGAAACTTGACACTGTTGTATATCAAAAATATTTGTGAAATCATTTCTGCCACACCTAAAATAGTGTCTAATGACACTTGGCCAGAGAAGCACTTATGCACATTATTCATATACTAATCATGCTTGTAATGCCCAGTAGAGGGCATGTATGAACACTGTTATAAGACCACAGTGAGAGAACGAATCACTGCATACACAGATCACAGTATTGAGGCACACACAGACATTTCACGGTACAATAGTGTATATTGTGAAAAGTTGTATGACATTGCCACTCACTGACATTTGACATGACTAGATCAATGGCCTTAGACTGGGAGAGATTGCTCATCCCCACCCACACTAGTATACACACTACAATCATGCATGTCACCAGAGGACAATCTCTGTGGTTGATTTAGATCAGCTCTCCCTCCCACACACCCTGCAGCTCACCCACTTATGCCATATAACTCCTGACTGTGTGTGTGTGTGTGTGTGCGCGTGCGTGTGTTTTATCATTATCAGTTAAACGGCCCCACAGTGACACTTTGATCCACCCACGGCCTGTCTTGCCCTGCCTCCAGCATCCTCCCTCTCTTCTTTAGCGGCACTACTGTACCTCTCTCCCTGGGAACAGCAAAGCCATATTCATTCATTTACATGGATTAGTCCAGACAATCAGAACATGACCTGGCAGCCTGTCTCCATCATAGCAGAGTGAAATCACACTAGGCTGGGTTGATCCATTGAAGTAGTGAAGCGGAGGATAAACTATAATGGATCTGTCATTATTATTAGAGGTGGATCATTATATTGTATCAGAACACCTGTGGGTGGATGCAAAATGGTAGGCTACTTTTATTATACTAAACACAATCAACAGAAATGTGACCTTGAGAGCTTCTATTGTAACACATCTTTTAACATATCGTCAATCTTTCAACATTTATTGGCAAAGTTTTGGCCAGACAGTACTCATACCGTCTTTGCCAGTATCTCATAGTTCCTGCCCCTCCTTTAAACCCCTTCCAGGCAGAGTGGAATGTTCCATTTCTTGCTGGATCATGACCTCTGTGTGCATTAACGAGTGTTATTTACTGGTGTGAAACCATATACGAAAACACGGTACATATTTTGAAAGCTGTGACAATGCCGTTTCAAAGTAATATGACATACAATAGCACCCCATCAAAAAAAATTGTAATCCGTGAAGAAATAACACCTGTGACAATATATATCTTATCCAAAAACCCATACTTTTTTTTCAAAACAACTGCCGTTTATACAACTTTCTCATGAAGATAGAGAAATACAGCATATCGAGTCTTCCTTGTTTTGTAAGGTTTGAACATCGGAAATCAGAATAGAACTACATTTTACTGTGACTAAGTTAGAGATGTTTTAGTGACTGGTGGTATTTTTATTTAACTGTTATAGAATATTCCTTGATCAGACACTTTCTTATCTGAATAGTATACTAAACACAAATCTGCTTCATAACAAACTACACATAGCCTTTAGTCTTACATTTGATAAGGAAATACATGAACACGTAACATAATATTGATAAAACAAGACTTTATTGAAAAAAGAAGGTTAGGGGAATATATTGTCTCATTCAAACCTGTAAAAAAGTGCAAGTTATAACTATCATAGCCATAATATTTCATACAACATTCATCTCAGGGATATTGTTGTAACGAACCTCGTCCTCCTCTTCTGAGGAGGAGAAGCGAGAAGGATCGGAGGACCAATTTGCAGCGTGGTAAGTGTCCATAATGTTTATTATAATACATAAACTGAACACTACGAAAATACAAAACAATAAACGTGAAATGAACGAAACAGTCCCGTGTGGTACGAACACTAACACGGAAGACAAACACCCACAAACCAAACATGAAACCCAGGCTATCTACGTATGATTCTCAATCAGGGACAACAATTGACAGCTGCCTCTGATTGAGAACCATACTAGGCCGAACTCAAAAAACAACTGCCCACCCCAACTCACGCCCTGACCATACTAAAACAAAGACCAAAACAAAGGAACTAAGATCAGAACGTGACAGTACCCCCCCCCCCCCCCCCCAAAGGTGCGGACTCCGGCCACAAAACCTAAACCTATAGGGGAGGGTCTGGGTGGGCGGCTACACTCGCCGCCGACCTTGGGACTGGGGACCCATGCCACGGGTCCCGAATGGACAGGAGATTCCGGCAGCGCCGGACATGCGGGACACTCTGGCATCGCCTGGCTGACTGACGGCTCTGGCAGCTCCTGGCTAGCTGACGGCTCTGGCAGCTCCTGGCTGACTGACGGCTCTGGCAGCTCCTGGCTGACTGATGGCTCTGGCAGCTCCTGGCTGACTGATGGCCCTGGCAGCTCCTGGCTGACTGGCGGCTCTGGCGGCTCCTGGCTGGCTGGCGGCTCCTGGCTGGCTGGCGGCTCCTGGCTGGCTGGCGGCTCTGGCGGCTCCTGGCTGACTGATGGCTCTGGCGGCTCCTGGCTGACTGGCGGCTCTGGCGGCTCCTGGCTGACTGGCGGCTCTGGCGGCTCAGGACAGAGGGGAGACTCTGGCGGCTCAGGACAGAGGGGAGACTCTGGCGGCTCAGGACAGAGGGGAGACTCTGGCGGCTCAGGACAGAGGGGAGACTCTGGCGGCTCAGGACAGAGGGGAGACTCTGGCGGCTCAGGACAGACGGGAGACTCTGGCAGCTCAGGAAAGGCTGGAGCACCTGTAGGGAGGAGACTGAGAGACAGCCTGGTGCGGGGGGCTGCCACCGGAGGGCTGGTGCATGGAGGTGGCACTGGATAGACCGGACCATGAAGGCGCACTGGAGCTCTTGAGCACCGAGCCTGCCCAACCTTACCTGGTTGAATGCTACCCGTAGCCAGGCCAGTGCTGCGAGGTGGAATAGCCCGCACTGGGCTGTGCTGGCGAACCGGGGAAACCATGCGTAAGGCTGGTGCCATGTACCCCGGCCCGAGGAGACGCACTGGAGACCAGATGTGTAGAGCCGGCTTCATGGCACCCGTCTCGATGCCCACTCTAGCCCGGCCGATACGGGGAGCTGGAATGTACCGCACCGGGCTATGCACACACACCGGGGACACCGTGAACCCCACCGCATAACACGGTGCCTGTCCGGTCCCTCTCTCTCTCCGGTAAGCACGGGAAGTTGGCGCAGGTCTCCTACTTGCCTTCGCCACACTCCCCGTGTGACCCCCCTAATCATTTTTTGTGGCTGCCTCTCGGGCTTCCAGCCGCGCCGCCGTGCTGCCTCCTCATACCACCCACCGCCTCTCGGCTTTCGCTGCCTCCAGGTCAGCCTTGGGGCAGCGATATTCCCCTGGCTGTGCCCACGGTCCCTTGCCGTCAAGAATCTCCTCCCAAGTCCATGAGTCCTGCGATCGCTGCTGCTGCCCGTTACCACGCTGCTTGGTCCTTTTGTGGTGGGTGTTTCTGTAACGAACCTCGTCCTCCTCTCTCCCAAAACGCAGCGTGGTAAGTGTCCATAATGTTTATTATAATACATAAACTGAACACTACAAAAATACAAAACAATAAACGGGAAATGAACGAAACGGTCCCATGTGGTACGAACACTAACACGGAAGACAAACACCCACACACCAAAAATGAAACCCAGGCTTCCTAAGTATGATTCTCAATCACAGACAACTAACAACACCTGCCTCTGATTGAGAACCATACTAGGCCAAACTCAAAAACCAACATAGAAAAACAAACATAGACTGCCCACCCCAACTCACACCCTGACCATACTAAAACAAAGACAAAAACAAAGGAACTAAGGTCAGAACGTGACAATTGTCATTAACATTTATCTGGAATTACATACAGTAATATAATAAGAATAAGGCATAAAATAACAATAAATGGCTTTTACAACTTCACTTTCTTCCATATATCCATTACACTAGGGCTATAGCTTATCATGCGAAGAGTAAGAACGGGAACAAATTTAAAAGCCCCACATTTTTTTTTACAGTCTTTAGTCCTTTACATCTCCAAGACCATGAGAGTCATGAATCAAACATGCAAGCAGGCTGGTATGCAGGATGTATGGGATAAGGAAAGGAAAACCTACAAGGGTGAGGAATATGCAGGAGAGGGTTATATTTGACTAATGTTTCGGACTTGTCCTTAACAGTGGTGTTTTCTGTTTTTCTCTATCATAATTTGTACTGACTCATCTAACCTTTGTTTAATGGCCAACGGTCAAGCTCACCTGATGTTTCAACAACTTACAGCCCCCCCCCCCTCTAGTTAAGCCATGCCTCTCTGCCTCCAGAGCACAGCTCAGTAAAGGCTCAGCTCTGCTCTTGTCCATTGATATGGATCCTCAAGCCATCGTTTATTTGCCCAGCGCTCAGAGCAGTAGTTAGACACTGTGTGGTCCCATGCTATTAGTTTGTTTACAAAAGTTAACACTGAACCCTATGCAGGGCCTGGGGCCCACATTCCATCTGCCCCTCTCTCCTCTACATCTGGAGAAGAAGAGAGACAGAAAAAGAGAAAGCGAGAATGAGAGCGAGAGAGAAAAACAGTGGAGGAGGGAGAGAGAGAGAGAGAGAGAATATAGATATCATGGGGGAATAAAGCACTTTCCAGATAGACAGTGATGGGCAGAGCGGAGGTTTGCTGAGTACCCGCTAGTCTCTCTAGTTAAAGCGGCTAGCGCCTTCACACAGAAGGGCGATAGCCGCCAGTGACCATAGCAACGAAGTAAACAAACATTATTGACGTGTGAAAAGTCATCGCTATAACACCATGAGCATGCATAAAGAAGTATTTACATGCAACAGAAATTATTAACCCCAAAATAGATAAGAGAGAAATGGCTGTATTGTTAGAAATGAATCTGTAAACCAATAATGCTAGCCAAGTTAGTTGGTCTTGTAATTTGATCTGTAGTTGCACGTGCTGACTCCTCACCACGCAGCCTACATTTTCTTCTACGATAGGTCAACAATGATGGTGGTGCTCCAGAAATGAATGGGTCACGCCGCCTGCCACTGTCTGTCTGGAAAGCCCTTAAAGGTCAGTCTCACACACAAGATTTGCAGTCACCTATCTCATAATCACTGATACCTGTTTTATGCAATGTCATAACCATTGTCAATTTTTAGAGATTATTCTAGAATGACTGCAGTTTTTGCTCCAGATTACAGTCCTCATTTTCACCTTTCCCCATCTCAACCGCAGATCATCTGACAGAGTGGTCTGTAATTGCCACTGTGGGTATTGTTGTTATGAGACAGCCAGGGCACAGCCAGGGAACTCTGGTAACCAGGCACAGTGAAATGTGGGTGAAGGACTGTCAGGTGTCAAGTATGTCAGGTACATCAGAGGTGAGCGAGTAGCTGGTGGAACCGGAGAGGAAGTGGCAAGGATGTGGACATCCTGTGTGTGGGGGTGTGTCCGTATAAGTGCATAAGTGTGAAGAGCTGCCCTCCAGATTTAGTTTTAGGAAACAAGCACACATAAAACTTGAAAAAGCCATACATGCACATGAGTAAAATCATGGAGGATAAACACACAATAACGTCTGGGACCTATTTCCATTGTGGTCCTCTTGAGACAAGATGGCAATGCAAGATTGAACACGGTTGAACACAGTATGGCGGCGAGTATAACAAAACATCAAGACGAAGAAGAAGAACATCTATTGTCTGAAGGTTGCCACCAATGAAGAAGTCCAAACGTTTCCTTCCTATACTTTTGAATGCGCTCACACATACACACACCTCAAACTGCTTTCTCTAATCCCAACCCTCTCCTACAGTATCACCTCCATATGATCTGCGTTTGTTCCATGGCTGCCGGGCTCAGTAGCTTCCTGTACTGCTCTCTTGGCACGGTTATACAGATCTCAGTCAACACCTCCTCACTACCTCCTCGAGTCGTCCAAATAGTGTTCCAGGAAGACCCTGCAGCTCTTATGTCCACGTGGTTAAATTCAATGGCACACCTTGCATCTTATCTAGCCCAGCCTCCTTTTGATAAGCAGGAGCAACCCTGTCCCACCAAACCTATGTGGCTGGTTGAAGACCGCCTGTGGGGGATTTCAATGACAGAGCATACATTCTAAGAATGGTTTTGTTTTAGCTGGTAATAAGCTGCAAGCCGCAGCTACGTTTGCAGTGAAACAAAGTTGAATGGGGTACAAGGAAAATGCATGTGAAAGAAAAGTTCTGATTTAACTCCTTGCTCTATGGCAAAGACAATAATGGAGAATTCCTCATGATTCCACATACGGAGCTGATATAATCAGTTACAGACTAGTTATTTTCCAGATACTACCTTGAAATGTGCCTTGACAAGTTGATAATTGATATACATGAGATAACACCTCTTCCTCTTTTCACTGACGTACATTGACAGTTGAACTTTACTATTAGCAGTAATCACTCAGTCATTTCAACCAATTAGTCATTCCACTGAAAGCCATGACTTTGTGAAGGGCTATTGTTCCACCCATGTAATATCAGACTGCTATTTAAATCTGGAATGTATCTATAAAACAGCACTTAGTCTCTATCAAGTGTACTGTGTGTCACTATCAACAGTATACTGTGCTTAGAGTGTGTGAACACCCAAATGAATTGCCCTGATAGGCCTGTCGCTCTTAGAAATCAGTCAGATCTATGCCCAAAAGGACACACAGGGGCATTACTTTCTTTTTCATTTTTGTGAGTACACTGTGACCTCCTCTAAATTAGGCTTTGGGAACAGGTACCAAATAGATAAATAACTAAAAACATAAAGATAAGGAGTAGAATACACAGGAAGACAAAAGAGGCGGAGGATGAGGACAAACAGGTGGAGGAGACGATGATGATGATGATGATGAATACAGAGGGTCCAGAAAGTAGAAATGGAAGGGGAGGAATATAGATGTAGGTGGTGGAGAACAGTGCAGCAGGGGAACAGTGTTAGGGCCGTCCTCCATAGCGTGACAGAGCAGAACACAGCTGTCAGGAGGTGTGGAAAGGCCTCCCTGGTGTTCTCAGCTGTGAAAACAGATAACAAGCCCCTCACACACACACTCATGACATACTAGCTAACTCACAAACAGCAACACACACAAACATACAGTCATCATATAGTAGCTCTCCCTCTCTCAAAACACACACACACACACACACACATACACACACACACACACACACCAGAATAGTTGCATTGTTGGTTTTATTGCACTTCAAAGAGTACCAGATGATAGATGAGTAAATTACTTCAGAAATTCTCGTTGGCACAAATTGTAAACAATGTAGCGTTACGTAAATGCAGTTGAGAAATTAAGTGTCTCCCTGATATAGTTTTTTATCAATGTACAATGACCCTGTTTTATCTCAAGTTAAGGTTCCCATTATCTCTTGATTTAAGTGACCTTGATATACATACAGTTGAAGTCGGAAAGTTTACATACACCTTAGCTAAATACGATTAAACATTTAAAGTTTTTCACCATTCCTGACATTTAATCCTAGTTAAAATTCCCTGTTTTAGGTCAGTTAGGATCAACATTTTATTTTAAGAATGTGAAATGTCAGAATAATAGTAGAGAGAATGATTTATTTCAGCTTTGATTTATTTCATCACATTCCCAGTGGGTCAGAAGTTTACATACACTCAATTAGTATTTGGTAGCATTGCCTTTAAATTGTTTAACGTGGATCAAACATCTCAGGTAGCCTTCCACAAGCTTCCCACAATAAGTTGGGTGAATTTTGGCCCATTTCTCCTGACAAAGCTGATGTAACTGAGTCAGGTTTGTAGGCCTCCTTGCTCGCACATGCTTTTTCAATTCTGCACACACATTTTCTATAGGGTTGAGGTCAGGGCTTTGTGATGGCCACTCCAATACCTTGACTTTGTTGTCCTTAAGCCATTTTGCCACAACTTTGGAAGTATGCTTGGGGTCATTAACCATTTGGAAGACCCATTTGCGACCAAGCTTTAACTGATCTCTTGAGATGTTGCTTCAATATATCCACATAATTTCCTCATGATGCCATCTATTTTGTGAAGTGCACCAGTCCCTCGTGCAGCAAAGCCCCCCCACAACATGATGCTGCCACCCCCGTGCTTCACCGTTGGGATGGTGTTCTTCATCTTGCAAGCATCCCCCTTTTTCCACCAAACATAACAATGGTCATTATTGCCAAACAGTTATATTTTAGTTTCATCAGACCAGAGGACATTTCTCCAAAAAGTATGATATTTGTCCCCATGTGCAGTTACAATCCATAGTCTGGCTTATTTCCTGCGGTTTTGGAGCAGTGGCTTCTTCCTTGCTGAGCGGTCTTTCAGGTTATGTCGATATAGGATTCGTTTTACTGTGGATATAGATAATTTTTGTTTGTTTGTTTCCTCCAGCATCTTCACAAGGTTCTTTGCTGTTGTTCTGGGATTGATTTGCACGATAAGATTACATTTCAAACTTTTGTAATTTAGCAGATGCTCTTATCGAGACTTACAAATAGTGCATTCATCTTAAGATAGCTAGGTGAGACAACTACAGTCCTAGTAAGTACATTTTCCTTCAATAAAGTAGTTCTCAGTGAAGTATGGGGAAGCTTGTTCCACCATTTGGGTTCCAGGACAGAGAAGAGTTTTGACTTGGCTGAGTGGGAGCTAACCCCCTGTAGAGGTGGGAGGGACAAGAGACCAGAGATGGTAGAACAGAGTCCTCAGGTTGGGGTGTAGGTTTTGAGCATAGCTTGAAGTTAGGGAAGGGGCAGTTTCCATTGCAGCTCCATAGGTAAGCACCAGGGTCTTGAAGCAGTACTGCGCTTCGACTGGAAGTCAGTGGAGTACTGTATGCGGGGGATTGGAATGACATGGGAGAACTTGGGGAGGTTGAACACCAGGCAGGCTGTGGCATTGTAGATAAGTTGCAGGGGTTTGATGGATGGCACATGCGGGTAGAACGGCTAACAGAGAGTTGCAGTAGTCCAGATGGGAGATGACAAGGGCCTGGATTAGGACCTGTGCCGCTTCATCTGTGAGGAAAGGTCGTACTCTACAGACTTTGTAGAGCATGAGCCTGCAGGAACGAGTCACTGCTTTGATGTATGTACAGAACGACAGGGTCACACCAAGGTTCTTTCCACTCTTGGAAGGGGACAGCATGGAGTTGTCAACCATGATAGATAATCTTTAGAGCAGGCAGGCCTTACCCGGGAGGAAGAGCAGCTCAGTTTTGTCGAGGTTGAGCTTAAGGTGATAGACCGACATCCAAGCTGAGATGTCTTCCAGGTATGCAGAGATGCGTGACGCAGAAGGGGGGGAAGGAGAAAAGTACTTGAGTCCGCATAGCAGTGATAGGAGATATCATCAGGATATGATGGTGCCGAGTGACTTGTGTGTATAGAGAGAAGAGAAGAGGGCCTGGACCTGATCCCTGGGGGACACCAGTAGTGAGAGTATGTGGTGCAGACACAGATCCCCTCCACACCACTTGGTAGGAGCGACCTGCCAGGTAGGATGCAATCCAGGATTGTGCAGATCCTGAGATGCACAGCCCTGAGAGGGTGGGGAGGAGGATCTGATCATTTGCAGTATCGAAGGCAGCAGATAATCTAGAAGGATGACAACAGAGGAGAGAGAGTCCGCTTTGGCAGTGCAGAACTGTCTCAGTTGTTTACTGCATAAGATCAGGTGAAGACATTTTTTACAACACATACTGTAGTAAAGTCATTATCTTTACGAGTATGCAGTAAACACTGAAAATGTAAACGTCATTACTGCCACTGTAGCTAATCTCCTTTCCTTTAACATGCAATTGTTTGCACTTCTTTCCGGGAATGATGAAGTTGTTTTTATGACTGGTAGATGACTGGTAGTGAGTCATTGGAGATAAAAAGTACAGTATTTCAAAATACATTTGTTTCTCAATATGATAGTAGGTGCACTACATGACCAAAAGTATGGTATGTGGACACCTGCTCGTCAAACATCTCATTCCAAAATCATGGGCATAAAAAGGGAGTTGGTCTCCCCTTTGCTGCTGTAATAGCCTCCACTCTTCTGGGAAGGCTTTCCACTAGATGTTGGAACATTGTTGCGGGGACTTGCTTTCAGCCACAAGAACATTAGTGAGGTCATGCACTGACGTTGGGCAATTAGGCCTTGCTTGCAGTCGGCGTTCCAATTCATACCAAAAATGTGTTCCATGGCATTGAGATCAGGGCTCTGTGCATTCCAGTCAAGTTCCAATGTTGACAAACTATTTCTGTATGGACCTCGCTTTGTGCATGGGGCATTGTCATGCTGAAACAGCAAAGGGCCTTCCCAAAACTGTTGCCACAAATTTGGAAGCAAAAAGTCGTCTAGAATGTTATTGTATGCTGCAGCGTTAAGATTTCCCTTCCCTATAACTAATGGGCCTAGTCTGAGCCATTAAACAGCCCCAGACCATAATTCATCCTCCACCAAACTTTACCGTTGGCACTATGCATTGGGTCAGGTAGCGTTCTCCTGGCATCTGCCAAACCCAGATTCGTCCATCGGACTGCCAGATGGTGAAGAGTGATTCATCACTCCAGAGAACATATTTCCACTGCTCCAGAGTCCAATGGCGGTGTGCTTTACACCACTCCAGCCGACGCTTGGCAGTTTGCATGGTGATCTTAGGCTTCGGTGCAGCTGCTCATTCATGGAAGGGGGGTTCTATGTGTTGATAATCTTGGTGAGTTGGTGACATTATTGGATAGAGATTGAAAAGTGAGAGTTGAGCATTTTTAAAATATGATTCATTTCAAATTAGTTAGAGAAGAAGGTAGATTACACATTGTTTTCTTGGTTTTATAACTTTATTTTTTGTGTCCAGTTAGTGCAATTTATTTAAATTTGCCTTGCTAACTTCAGGAACAAGTACTGTTAGCAATAGCTTACTAATTAGCTACTAGCTCGAGTGTGCACCTTAATCAAATGTTGTTTACTTTTTGTTGAACCCCTTTCATTCTCTGGGGTACACGGAAATGGTGCGAATTAAAACCGAAGATCTACCTGAGATCAGTTTCATGAAGAAAGATGAAAAGGTGAGGGCGTTCAATACCTATTGGTATCAAAAGTATAGCTGGTTAACAGGGGGCCTTTCATCAATCCGCCTGTATTTTTGGAAAGTCTGAGCCTTGGGCAAAAGAGGGGTACAGTCACCTGAAGGACATCGATCATTCAGCTAAACGGCAAAACAAAAGCAGGGAGCATATTAGATTGCTAACTAACAAGTGCAACCACAAGGAGCTTATAGTGGTAATTGCACGTTACTATGCTTTACTTGCTGAACATATGGAACTTTCTACTGTCTTTGCTGGGATCATTTAGAATGATTTGATAGCTTACATCGCATTATCCATTTAAATATTTGATATCTTCCATTGCTCCATCTTAAAAGATGTGATAGCTTTCATCGCATCATCCATTAAAAGTTTAAAGATTAAAGAGAGAGATGGACGCAGCGTATTTTTTTTGCACGTGCTCAAGTAGGCTTTCCCCTTTCCTCCGGTATTTATTTAGTAAAGATGATAACACATAATCACTCTGAACAGACACAATCAGAAACTCATTACATAAATGTTACAGCAGCCTAGGCTACACCTAAACATCGAGATCTGACCTGCTGTATGGGATGAAAACTAGACCATTTTTCAGTCTGATCAACGTCTGTAGGCTACAAATAATAGCAGCTGCATCCAGCCTATGTGCGCTGTCCATTTGGTCAGGGTAACTAATTAACTAATTGGTAATGTTATGTAGTTGTAGTCCATTTGTGTGTCTGGAGAGAATGTGAATGTGGTCAAATGAGTTTTTTATTCAGAATTGGGCTGGCTAGGCTGCCTATACGTTTTCAATCCAACATGTTTAACTGGAATGAATCAGTTAACATAATATTGATGACAAATGTAAGTACATTTTTTACAAGGCCTGCAGTTGCATAGGCCTGCATGATGCAAACATGCATAAAGCAAGCTCAGCCCTGTGAGTTCTATTGTCTATCAGTTGTCTCTGTGTCTGGGTAGTGTCATCCCCGACCTAATCTAGTCTAAATATAATTCATATGAACAAGTATAAGGTTGCTGCAGTTTGATAGTTTTTTTCTCCGTTTTTGAAAACCATGTGACCTGATTAGGGACCTTATAGGGTCCAGAGTTTTCCTAGTTAGGTAAACAGATAAGAAACAACTCTGTGCCCCAGGGGGTAAAATTTGCCCCCCCAACTCTGGTTGCCACCAGTCTGCTTGCCGTTGTCAGTTATCGTCAGGTATGTGGATGATCAGGGCTTTATTCAGGAACGTTTCTTGGGCTACTTTGATGAGTCAAGTGGGCGAGATGCACAGTCTTTGTCTGACTTCATGGACAAACTCGTTGTTCAAACCTACGACGCGTAGCTGTAATGGAATGTATCTGCTATTTGTATTTCCAGCTAAGTCCCCTCCTGTTCCCTGATTTAAGAAGTGATCTCCACTCCACTACCATTGTCAACTCTCTTCTGACATGAACTGAAGCCACGTCTCATGTGCCCGCTCATCCATGGTTACATTTAATGTTTCCTCTCCAAGCACTGTGAGCACCCCTATACATTTTCTCTCATTAGTGCATGTAGAGTCAATCAAATGCGCAAACACAATCACATTATTACACATCAAGGATTTTGCTCCTTGCTTGGACTAAACTCATTCTTAGCTATTTTGTCTAACTGTGTAATGTGTTATGTTATTGTTTTTTGTCTTCCCAGTCAAATCCTGCCCTGCACTGAAGTCAAGCCTCTGAACACCTCAACTCATGCCTCATACCCTCTTTCAGTCACTGCTGTGATCCCTTCCCAAAACGGTGTAAATAGCCCTCTCATTCCCCATAATATTGTACTTTATTAAATGCTTTAGGTTAAAATAATTCATCTTTGAGGATTTTTGAAACACTGTAACATGCCCGTGTGTTCCACACCTATACCGTGGGTCTCCCATCCTCCTCGTTTTACAAGTCACCAGCCTCCACTGGTTGAAAGTCACTGAGCTCTTCAGTAAGGCAATTCTACTGCCTATGTTTGTCTATGGAAATTGCATGCCTGTGTGCTTAATTTTATTCACCTGTCAGCAACGGGTGTGGCTGAAATAGCCGAATCTACTCATTTGAAGGGGTGCATGTATTCACCATGCAAATGTACTAATAAACAGGCATGCTGTATGAATTGGGGTCTATGCCATTAGTTTATTTTTTTGTTGTACTGGCAATGACACAGACCTCTACGAATGGAAAGCTATCCACTGAAACATAAGGAATACTTCCTGATTTTTAGGGATAGACGTACAGTACCAGTCAAACATTTTCTACAATGAAGAAAATAGTAAAAAGAAAGAATAACCCTTTAGTGAGTAGGTGTGTCCAAACTTTTGACTGGTACTGTACATTCTGTCAGTGCTGGATCACACCTTTTACATAACATTCAGACATCAAACTAGGCCATTTCACCCATTCCATTGTTACATTCAATGGTTGTAAAACATGTAAACACAATACACACCTCACCTATTGAAGTTATGTTGACTTCAAACCCAAACCGTTTTTACATCAGTTAGACTTTCCTTAAATATAACAGTTAAAAGGATCTTAACAAAACAAGAATGAAAGAACAAAAGTCTCCTGTCCTTGTCCCACTTTTGCAAGCCTGGACGAAGTTACAGAGCATTCGGAAAGTATTCAGACCCCTTGACTTTTTCCAAAGTTTGTTGCGTTACGGCCTTATTCTAAAATGTATTACATTGTTATTTTTCCATTCATCAAATATACACAAAATACCCCATAATGACATGGGGGAAAAAATAAGATTTTCTTTTTGCAAATGTATTAAAAAAAAAATATCACTTTTACATAACTATTCAGAGCATTTACTCAGTTTTGTGAAAAACCTTTGGCAGCGATTGCAGCCTTGAGTCCTGTATTTGGGGAGTGTCTCCCATTCTTCTCTGCAGATGTTTTATTTTATTTTTGTTTTGTTTTATTTAATGTTTTATTTCACCTTTATTTAACCAGGTAAACCAGTTGAGAACAAGTTCTCATTGACAACTGCGACCTGGCCAAGACAAAGCAAAGCAGTGTGACATGAACAACAACACGGAGTTACACATGGAATAAACAAACGTAGAGTCAATAACACAATAGAGTGTGTGCAAATGAGGAAAGATTAGGGAGGTAAGGCAATAAATAGGCCATAGTGGCTAATAATTACAATATAGCAATTAAACACTGGAGTGATAGATGTGCAGAAGATGAATGTGCAAGTAGAGATACTGGGGTGCAAAGGAGATAAAAAAAACAATAAGGGGATGAGGTAGTTGGATGGGCTATTTACAGATGGGCTATGTACAGGTGCAATGATCTGTAAGCTGCTCTGACAGCTGATGCTTAAATTTAGTGAGAAAGATATGAGCCTCCAGCTTCAGTTATTTTTGCAATTCTTTCCAGTCATTGGCAGCAGAGAATTGGAAGGAAAGCCGGCCAAAGAGGAATTGGCTTTGGGGGTGACCAGTGAAATATACCTGCTGGAGAGCGTGCTACGGGTGGGTGCTGCTATGGTGACCAGTGAGCTGAGATAAGGCTGGGCTTTACCTAGCAAAGTCTTATAGATGACCTGGAGCCAGTGGGTTTGGCGATGAATATAAAGCGAGGGCCAGCCAACAAGAGCATACAGGTCGCAGTGGTGAGTAGTATATGGGGCTTTGGTGACAAAACGGATGGCACTGTGATAGACTGCATCCAATTTGCTGAGTAGAGTGTTGAAGGCTATTTTGTAAATGACATCGCCGAAGTCAAGGATCGGTAGGATAGTCAGTTTTACAAGGATAGGTTTGGCAGCATGAGTAAAGGATGCTTTGTTGCGAAATCGAAAGCCGATTTTGGATTTTGGATTGGAGTTGCTTAATATAAGCTTAATATAAGTCGGGAAAGAGAGTTTACAGTCTAACCAGACATATAGGTATTTGTAGTTGTCCTCATGTTCTAAGTCAGAACCGTCCATAGTAGTGATGCTGGATGGGCGGGCAGGTGCAGGCAGCGATCAGTTGAATAGCATGCATTTAGTTTTACTTGCATTTAAGAGCAGTTGGAGGCCACGGAAGGAGAGTTGTATGGCATTGAAGCTCGTCTGGAGGTTAGTTAACACAGTGTCCAAAGAAGGGCCGGAGGTATACAGAATGGTGTCGTCTGCTTAGAGGTAGATCAGAGAATCACCAGCAGCAAGAGCGACAACAGTGATGTATACAGAGAAAAGAGTCCGAGAATACAGAGAATACAGAGAAAAGAGAGTATACAGAGAAAAGAGCCCGAGAATTGAACCCTGTGGCACCCCCTTCAAGACTGCCAGAGTTCTGGACAACAGGCCCTCCGATTTGACAAACTGAACTCTATCATACATATATATATGCAAAGTAGTTGGTGAATCAGGCGTGGAAGTCATTTGAGATACCAAGGCTGTTGAGTTTGCCAATAAGAATGCGGTGATTGACAGAGTCAAAAGCCTTGGCCAGGGCGATGAGTACGGCTGCACAGTATTGTCTTTTATCAATGGCGGTTATGATATTGTTTAGGACCTTGAGCGTGGCTGAGGTGCACCCATGACCAGCTTGGAAACCAGATAGCATAGCGGAGAAGGTACTGTGGGATTCTAAATGGTCAGTGATCTGTTTGTTAACTTGGCAGGGTAGGATAGATTTAGGTCTGTAACACTTTGGGTTTAGAGTGTCTCCCCCTTTGAAGAGGGGGATGCCCGTGGCAGCTTTCCAATCTTTGGGGATCTCAGATGATACGAAAGAGAGGTTGAACACGCTAGTAATAGGGGTTGCAACAATTGCTGCGGATAATTTTAAAAGAGAGGGCCCAGATTGTCTAGCCCAGCTGATTTGTAGGGGTCCAGATTTAGCAGCTCTTTCAGAACATCAGCTATCTGGATTTGGGTGAAGGAGAAATGGGGGAGGCTTGGGCAAGTTGCTGTGGTGGGTACAGAGCTGTTGACCTGGGTAAGGGTAGCCAGGTGGAAAGCATGGCCAGCCGTAGAAAAATGCTTATTGAATTCTCAATTACTGTGGATTTGTCGGTGGTGACAGTGTTTCCTAGCCTCAGTGCAGTGGGCAGGTGGGAGGTGGTGCTCTTATTCTCCATGGACTCCATGGACTCCATGGACAGTGTCCCAGAATTTTTGTAGTGTGTGCTACAGGATGCAAATTTCTATTTGTAAGAGCTAGCCTTTGCATTCCTAACTGCCTGTGTATATTGGTTCCTAACTTCCCTGAACATTTGCATATCGCGGGGGCTATTTGATGCTAATGCAGTACGCCACAGGATGTTTTTGTGCTGATCAAGGGCAGATCCTCTCAAGCTCTTACAGGTTGGATGGGGAGGTCTTTTTTTATTTTCAGGTCTTTTCAGAGATGTTTGATTGGGTTCAAGTTTGGGCCCTGGCTGGGCCATTCTAGGACAATCGCAGACTTGTCCTGAAGCTTAATTCTGCGTTGTGTATGCTGTGTGCTTAGGGTCATTGTCCTATTGGAAGGTGAACCTTCGCCCAGTCTGTGGTCCTGAGCTCTCTGGAGCAGGTTTTCATCAATGATCTCTCTGTACTTTGCACCATTCATCTTTCCCTCGATCCTGACTAGTCTCCCAGCCCTTGCCCCTGAAAAACATCCTCGCAGCAGGATGCTGCCACCACCATGCATCACCATAGGGATGGCGTCATGCTTCCTCCAGATGCAACGCTTGGCATTCAGGCCAAAGATAATTTTGTTTCTGATGGTCTGAGAGTCTTTAGGTGAATTTTGGCAAACTCCAAGCGGGTTGTCAAGGGACTTTTACTGAGGAGTGGCTTTTGTCTGGCCTGATTGATGGAGTGCTGCAGAGATGGTTGTCCTTCTGGAAGGTTCTCCCATCTCCACAGAGGAACTCTAGAGCTCTGTCAGAGTGACCATCAGGGTTTTTGTCACCTCCCTGACCAAGGCCCTTCTCCTCCGATTGCTCAGTTTGGCCGGGCAGCCAGCTCTAGGAATGGTGTTGGTGTTTCCAAAATTCTTCCATTTAAGAATGATGGAGGCTACTGTGTTCTTGGGGACCTTTAATGCTAAAGAAGTTTTTTTTTACGCTTCCCCAGATCTGTGCCTAGACACAGTCTCAGAGCTCTACGGACAATTCCTTTGACCTCGTGGCTTGGTTTTTGTTCTGACATGCACTGTCAACTGTGGGACTGTATATAAACAAGTGTGTGTCTTTCCAAATCATGTCCAACAAATAAAATTTACCCCAGGTGGACTCCAGTCAAGTTGTAGAAACATCTCAAAGATGATCAATGGAAACAGGATACGCCGAGCTAAATTTCGAGTCTCATAGCAAAGGGTCTGAATTTTTATGTAAATAAGGTATTTCTGTTCTTTATTTGTAATACAAAATAAAAAGTCTAGTAAAATGTGGAAAACTTAAAGTGGTCTGAATACTTCCCGAATGCACTGTACATCATAATTGTCCCCTAAAAGCTAGAACACAGGTCTTGCTTGTAATCTGTAAATACCACCTGTCCTAAATCAGCATACAGGGAAAATGGACAAACAAGACACCCACTCCGCCGACCCTCCCACTATTACATAAAACAGTAACAGAAAGACAGTATCCTCCATTGTTGCTCTGTCACTCTGCTAATGATCACCGATATAGAGAAACATGCTAGTCGTCTCTGGTGTCTTGTAAGAACACGCATCCCCGTGAAGACTGGTGACCAAGTTGTAATGCCATGGGGCCAGACACCAGTTCCGTTAGAATCCCATTCTACCCGGTCTCCGTAGGCACTAATCATGGGTCTCGACCTTATTGAGACACGATGGGCATTATCCCAGGCTCCATTATGTAATGGTTTCAATTCTTAGGTAACAAATTACTTTGACAGCTAAGCCAACGGGGGGACACAATCAACGAAGGATGAGCATCTTGATCATACAATAACTCAAGGCATCTATTTTTGACCCTATTGCATACATTTGCTTAAAAGGTGATATGGGACTATGGGCTTCCTTTCCTGTCCTGAATTGTATATAAACCAGGACAGTAAAAAGAACAAGTGAGGATTATTATACTTTGGTCATTTTTCTCTGTATTGTCCGACAGACCTGGTGTTACTATATTTCTCTGGGGAGCTGAGGGTGGTATATCTCTGTTTGCATCTACCCAGAGTAACTGTAATAACGTCAGTGAAGTGGGAGTGGCTCGGGACTCAGTCAGACAGCTCAGGTCTTTTTTTCCCCTTTTAGCCCACATCGCGTGCCAGACAGGAGTCACTCAGATCAACAGCAACTCCTCAGCATGGCAACAATACCGTATTCACATGCTTGCACATTTCTCCAGTTGCTCATCAGTTGCCCCATTAGGTAGGCAGTACATTGCCCTACGAACAATAGGGAGGAATGTTTGGACCTGTGCCTGGTAGAATTGGCATGGGATATTGAGACACAGGCTCTTGTGCATGTCCATGTGTTGAACTTACCCCTATGCACCCACATACACACACTGGCACGCAAAACCAAACTAGGAAAAGGTAAATGTATAGACGAAATATAACTTTTATATCTGTCTGTGTACTACATGATGAGGGCATGTTTGTTTTTAACATCTGGCAGGAAGTTCATAATGAGAGGGTCTTCATAATTAGAGTCAAAATAATTTTGCCCAACATTACCAGCTGTTTGAATTTGCCTTGTTTGTTTAGTGAAATTTGAACTGACTCTGTCATAAAGTACAAAACGCCTTCCTCTCCCACAGCTATACTCAATGAAGATACTGACATAGATTCGAGTGCAGAACAACGTTAGTAGCGAGGTCTCTATCAATTTGTTGAAAGACTTTCAAGCAAATATTGTAATATTCGCACCAAAAAAAGGTGTACATTTTACCAGTCGAGGTGAGATTCCATCAAAGTGGCTTCTTCTGAACGTCACACAGTGTGTAATGATGTAGTGCACATGAAAAGTACTTTGTTTGGAAAACTTTTCGTTTACAGAATAAAAAATGCAAGTTCCATCCCATTTCTATCTCTGTCGGTGGTTTTGGCAATAGATTCTGCGATTAAACAGCAAATGTGCCCACTCAGGTCTTGTCAAGCGTGCTCTATCCAACAGCTCGCAGACACAGTGTAGAGGGTTTGATGAGATGATGGATAACTACATTTTTATTTGACAATTGGCAGCTAAGCTCTGGTCATCATGTCACCAGCATACAAATTAAGGCCCTTGATATTGATTGAAAAGGAGCATCAAGCTGTGAAGAGGGTTACGACGGTCCTCAGATCCTCAAAAAGTTATACAGCTGCACCATTGAGCGCATCTTGACTGGCTGTATCACCGCTTGGCAAGGCAACTGAAAGGCACCCTACCGCAAGGCACTACAGAGGATGGTGAGTACGGCCCATATGCCCACACACACACGTGCAAACATGCATACTGACAACACACACACACATACGCTGCTGCTACTGTCTATTATCTACCCTGTTGACTAGTCACTTTACCCCTGTTAAATGAACAGTGCATTCAGAAAGTATTCACATCCCTTGACTTTTTCCACATTTTGTTGTTACAGCCTGAATTTAAAATGGATTAAATTACGATTTTGTGTCACTGGCCAACACTGGCCTACCCCATAATGTCAAAGTGGAATTATGTTTTTAGATTTCTTTAAACAAGCCTTCACCACTTTGTTATGGCAAGCATCAATAAGTTCAGGAGTAACAATTTGCTTCACAAATCACATAATAAGTTGCATGGACACACTCTGTGTGCAATAATAATTTTTAACATGATTTTTGAATGACTACCTCATCTCTGTACCCCACACATACAATTATCTGTAAGGTCCGTCAGTCGAGCAGTGAATTGCAAACACAGATTCAACCACAAAGACCAGGGAGGTTTTCCAATGCCTCGCAAAGAAGGGCAACTATTCTTAAATGGGTAAAAATAAAAGCAGATGTGATTTAAGTTTGGTGAAGTTATTAATGACACTTTAAATGGTGTATCAATACATCTAGTCACTACAAAGGCACAGGTGTCCTTCCTAACTCAGATGCTGGAGAGGAAGGAAACAGCTCAGGGATTTCACCATGAGGCCAATGGTGACTTTAAAACAGTTACAGAGTTTAATGCCTGTGATAGGAGACAACTGAGGATGGGTCAACAACATTGTAGTTACTCCACAATACTAACCTAAATGATATTTTCAAGTATGGCGTTGGCTGCATCATGTTATGGGTATGCTTGTCATCAACAACGACTAGGGAGTATTTTAGGATAAAAATAAACGGAATAGAGCTAAGCACAGGGAAAATTCGAAAGAAAAACCTGGTTCAGTCTGCTTTCCAACAGACACTGGAAGAAAAATGCACCTTTCAGAAGGACATTAACCTAAAACACAAGGCCAAATATACCCTGGAGTTACTTACCAAGACCACATTGAATGTTCCTGTGTGAACTAGATAGAGATTTGAATCAGCTTGGCTTTTTCAATATTTAAATCAGCTTGAAAATGGCCAACAACCAACTTGACCGAGCTTGAAGAATTTTACAAAGAATAATGTGCAAATATTGTACAATCCAGGTGTGCAAAGTTCTTAGAGACTTACCCAGAAAGACTCACAGCTGTAATTGCTGCCAAAGGTGTTTCTAACATGTATTGAATTCTTATTTAATCAAGGTATATTAGTGTTTTATAAAAATTGTTATTGTATTGACTCAGCGGTGTTAATACTTATGTAAATGATATATTTCATTTTAATACACTTTGAAAAACGTTTTGAAAAACATGTTGTTTTCACTTTTTCATTATGGGGTATAATGTGTAGATGGGTGAGATTTGTATTTATTTAATCCAATTTGAATTCAGGCTGTAACACAGCAAAATGTGGAATAACTCAAAGGGTATGAACACTTTATGAAGGCACTGTACATAGCTACCTCAATTACCTTGTACCCCTACACATCGACTCTGTACTGGTACTCCCTGTATAAAGCCATGATATTTTTTACTCATCATTGTTATTCGGTATTCACAGTGTAATTATTCCTTGTGTCACGATTTCATGAACGTTTTTCATCTTTAACTTAGCATTGTTGGAAAAGGATCCTTAAATAAGCATTTCACGGTTAGTCTTGCCTGTTGTTTATGAAGCATGTGACAACTTCAATTTGATTTGTGTCTGGCTAGCTGACAATCAACATGACGCTGTTAGCTGATGGGTAGCCTCGTCCTGAAGCGGGCTACCCTAAACCGGGAAGCCTGGGGATGTTCAATGGCAGAATCAGCTAAAGAGGGGTCGGAACCCAGTGTAAATCAGTGATGCCTTGCAACACTTCAAACCAATCGAATGCCTTGCTTGGGCGAAGCTCCAAAGGTGCTCAACAGATTAATTCCAAAGGAGCAACAGTGAGAACATTTTTTTTTTTTTTAAACAACTACTGGTGACAAAACATTTCCCGAAATTTCTCTGTGAGCTAAAGCTGCAGCAAGAGGGGATATTTGACTGTAAAGGCTAGCACGAGGGACAAGAAGTAGCTAGCCCCAATGAGGTTTGTTTTTAGAAAAGTCAGCTAACCTTGTAAGCTACCTAGGTATAACTAACTAGCTAGCTACTAGCTAGTTACATTTATCTCACTATTATAAAGCAAACTAAATTTTTATAAAAACAGCATATTGTTTACCTAAAAGGTTAGCTGTGTTAGACCAGTCGCTAGCTTATCCAGGGTCAGCGATACATACAGCAACAATGTACTATCTATCTATCTATGGCAGGGGTGTCAAACGCATTCCACGGAGGGCTGAGTGTCTGCGGGTTTTAGTTTTTTCCTTTCAATTAAGCCCTAGACAACCAGGTGAGGGGAGTTCCTTACTAATTTGTGAATTAGTCACCTTAATTCATTAATTATCATGTGTCAAGGATGAGCAAAAACCTCAGTAGATTGAGTTTTACACATGTGATCTATGGGAACAACTGCAATAATTTTGCAAGCAACATTAATCAAATGAAGTAAAATAAAATTAACCTCATAAAATGTAACCTCTAATGCTCATGTCCTGTAGCCTAATTTCCTTACTATCATACTGTACCTAAATTACAAGGGTTGTATTTGCACTAAACAATTGTATATGTCAGCACTTAAAAGGTATGTACAAAATCTATTATATGGTTTGCCTCATATACATTGTCTACTGGTATCATTTTAAATTGAAAACATATAGCTCAACATGTAAACAATGAGTTTAGCTATTGTCTGCTTCAGATGACATAATGGCCATAAGGCCAGTACTGCAATCATACTGCAATCATACTGTAAGCCAGGGTTCCCCAAAGTGGTTTCATTTGGCCCCATGTTTACGTAAAATACTGTAAAATAAAATAGTATTTCCATGCGTAACAGATAAGATGATCGTATACAAATGTAGTTTTTTAAATTATGTTTTAGTCAAACATATCTGTTTGAGCTTCTTGCAGTCAATTTATTTCTAATTATGTCCCCCCCCCCCCCCCCCCCCAGCGGTAAGTCTCTCTAAGAGCTTTCTACACCTGGATTGTGAAACATTTGCCCATTTATTATTTTCAAAATTCTTCACGCTCTGTCAAGTTGGTTGTTGATCATGGCTAGACAGCCATTTTCAGGTCTTGCCATAGATCTTCAAGCAGATTTCAGTCAAAATGGTATCTCTGCCACTCAGGAACATTCACTGTCTTCTTGGTAAGCAACTCCAGTGTAGAAATGGCCATGTGTTTCAGGTTATTGTCCTGCTTAAGGGTGAATCCATCTACCATTGTCTGGTGTCAAGCAGACTGAACCAGGTTTTCCTCTAGGATTTTGCCTGTTCTTAGCTCCATTTTGTTTATTTTTTTACCATGAAAAACTCCCCAGTGATGACAAGCATATACATAACATGATGCAGTCAACACTATGCTTGAAGATATGGAGAGTGGTACTCAGTAATGTGTTGTATTGGATTTTCCCCAAACATAACACTTGGCATCCAGGACAAAAAAGTTAATTGTTTTACCACATTTGTTGCAGTTCTACTTTAGTGCTTTATTGTAAACTGGATGCATGATTTTGGAATATTTTTTATTCTGTACAGGCTTCCTTCTTTTCACTCTGTCAATTAGGTTAGTATTGTGGAGTAACTACAATGTTGTCGATCCATCCTCAGGTTTCTCCTGTCACAACCATTACACTCTGCAACTGTTTTAAAGTCGCCATTTGCCTCATGGTGAAATCCCTGAGCTGTTTCCTCCCTCTCCAGCAACTGAGTTAAGACGGAACACCTGTGTCTTTGTAGTCACTGGTTGTATTGATACAGCATGCAAAATGTAATGAATAACTTCACCATCCTCAAAGGCATATTCAATGTCTGCTTTTTACATTTTTACCCATCTACCAATAGGTGCACCTCAGGCATTGGAAAACCTCCCTGTTCATTTTGTTAAATCTGTTTTTAAATTTCACTGCTCGACTGAGGGACCTTACAGATAATTGTATGTGTGTGCTACAGAGATGAGGTAGTCATTCAGTTAAACACTAGTTAAACACTATTACACACAGTGACTCCATGCAACTTATTATGTGGCTTGTTAAGTACATTTTTACTCCTGAAGTTATTTAGGCTTGGCATAACAAAGAGATTGAATACTTATGGACTCAAGACATTTCAGCTTTTCATTTGTTATTAATTTGTGAAAATTCAGAAAAACACAATTCCACTATGACATTTTGGGGTATTGTGTGTAGGCCAGTGACAAATAAATCTAAATTTAATCAATTTTAAATTCTGTCTGTAACAAAACAAAATGTGGAAAAAGTTAAGGGGTGTGAATACTTTCTGAAGGCACTGTACAACCCATGGAATATAAGATATACCCTTAGTCTCTTGGGACATTCTTTGGGACCTCTCTCTTCATCTGAAAACAGGCTTTCCCAGCTTTCCATATCTGAGGACAGAAAACAAACTTTTCCACTCTAGGGATTGGAACTGGATAACATTTGTATAATGTCATAGTGTTTTTAGGGGGTACTAGCCCCCTGGGGTAACTGCCCCCCCTTTAATTCACATTAAAACCACAAATTATTTTTCCAACACTTTCCCTAGCTTCAACCAAAAATCAAACAAAAAAATATATATACAAATAGGAAAACCTTGAGATAAATAATCCATGTCTTTAGAGAAAAAAATATAGATACTTTTTGAGTAAAGTATTAATATGTTGGATGATTGTGTGCGGGCAACTCACCACCACCACTAGGAGGTAACTGGCCCCTGGGGGCTAGTTACCCCTTTATGGTTATGAATGTTTTTCTACCTGTCATTTAGACATTTAGTTAGTGCTAGTTTATGCTAACCTGCTAGCTAGCAACCTCCCTAGAAGTAACTGCTAATTTCCATAAGCTGCTAGCAGTGCTGGCTAGCGACCTTACGACAAGATCGTTTGAGGTTTAAAAAAAAAAACATTAAAAAAGATAGTAAAGCTTCATTGCAGTTGTAAATGTTTCTGATAGTGACTGATAGTATCAAGTCTATATGATTAAAATACTTGATACTTGAACTTTGCATTATAAAACTCAAGCAAAGCACAAACATGTCAATTAATCATATTATATGATCACAACTGTCAATCAATGACATCTCAATCCATCCATGATAGTGTCACACTCAGCAGTATAGGCGGTATATCAGCGGTATACAATCTGATCAACTCTGACTAACAAGTATTAGGTTTCGGTCATAAAATAGCTTACAGAGAGTGTGATTACACTCGTAGAATTTGGCCTATTTGGATAGGGCCAAATTGAAATGTTTCAAACTATAAAAAGCACATGGTAGCAATTGAAAGAGAACACTTTTGGAGATTGTGAAGAAATGATCAGATGAAAGTGGAGGACACAACAGTTCACCTGACACAAGACTGAATCCAAACATCACACTGTTGATTTAATGTGCATTCTACATTTGCTGTAGTTTTCCCAACATTTGTCAATAACGGAATCTGAAAGTACTCTGGACACATTCAGTAACATAATAATAATATTTTAGGTGTTTAGTTTAGGTTTAGGTGCACGATAAAATAGAATATATGATTACAAGAGTATGAGTGAGAGGTCTAAATGGCCACCAACCTCTCCAAACGGTGCACATAAGTCATTTTAAATGCCTTTTTATGGCTCAAGGGTATAGAGCCTTCCACTATAAGGTGCTTTATTGAGCTCTCCTAACTTTGAGGAACTGAAGAAAGCACACTTGTAGTCTTTTGTTAGGTACACAGCCCTGCATCCCCACCATCACACAACTACTTTAGCTGTTTACACAATCTGGGTCAGGTGGGCATAACTCGAAAGCTTATTCTATTGCTAGCTAAGTTATAAAACACAATCTTACAGTGTTAGGCTTTTGAAAGGCACTTCGAACACACAGATTGTCATTTTGGTGCACGTAGAATAGACCAGCACATTTACGTAATTTAGTAGACACTCTTATCCAGAGCGACTTACAGTAGTCAGTCAATACATTTCCATATTTGTTCGTACTGGTCCCCCGTGGGATTTGAACACACAACCCTGGCATTGCAAGTACCATGTTCTACCATCTATGCATTCAAGTGCTTGTTCTGTAGCTAATTTTCTTCACAAAAGGACATACTGTTCAGGACAACTCAGATCAAACATAGGACAACTGTGGATCAAACATAGCGATCATAAATGTTGATACTGTAGATAACAGGAGTTTTCAAATATGGAAATGTGAAGTGCACATTTGGAATCACGAGTGTGTGGTTTGCTTGTATGGCATCAAAGCAGTGTTTATTATAATCCTTAACGTTTCATCTTTCAGAAGACATCGACTCCTCTTGATTTATAGAATTTCCCTCACTCAGACAACAAATGGGCAAAATAACTCAATTAGCGGGAGGGATGGGCGCATCTTTTTGTCGAGCACGGTGCTCAAGTCTATAACAGCTGTCAGTCAAAACCCTTACAGCGCTTTGAAGAAGAGAACCTGAGTTTTGACATCAGATATAGGTCATTATCAATAAAATGTCCCAATAAGGTGCAGAGCAATGTTCCCTCTAAACTGTGTGCGGGCTCCCCGGGACTGCCACAGAGAAGAAATATCAGCCCGCTCAGAGAAGCACAAGATTGAACTTCACTCAATTTTCTAGTTTTCCCCTTTAGTTCACACTATTAACGTTTCCCTCTACTGTAGGATTTGCCAATATTATTTGCCAATATTATCCACTTTCAATGCAACATATGCAAGACTAAGTATGCAAAACTTTGTTTTGTCTTAAAGGGGCAGTGTTGTATTTTGAGACAGTAGCCAATAGGCAGAGGGTAGCATAATTTGTCTGATTCTCTGTAATAATGGTATGGGAGTAATAATGAACTTTATTTTGTAAAGTGGTTTCTTGCATCAAACAACACATTTTCAGTCATCTCCTTGTCTGAATGGCAAGTGAGTAAACAGGTTAATGTCAAGCCCTGTATATTTTTTCCAAAAGTCTCACATATGTTGCATTGAAAGTAGGCCTAAATTGAACACCACAAATTGGCTGCTAATGTAGGCTGAATGATAGAACAGCTATTTCCATGTTAAACTGTTATGCAATGCATTTTCTCCATTGTTTTAGATGGTAGGCCACTCTGGTAGGTCTACATTATGATCAAATATCCACAGTAGCATACATGGCCACTGTTAAAAATATAACTTAAAGTGGGTACAGCCTCAATGTTCACAGTAAACACACGTTGGAAGTTGCACAGAATGTACACAACATTCAAGTTTGTGCTCAGCAGACCTGACATTTGCTCAGTGCCCCATAGCAATTGAGGGAACATTAATGCAAAGCATTCGATTTGGCTGCTAAAAACCATTGACAACTACGTGCCGTTTTCAAGGGCTTGTTAAATAAATGCTATTTGGCTTTAGCATCATCACCTCTTGAAGATCAGAACCACACATTTCCAATTATTGCACATTTAGCTCTATCATCAGACTTCCACAGCTTTTCATGATAAGTAAACATCTGTTGATCAAGTATTTTCACATATGTCAGGGTAACCTATCCATTTAGCTAGCTAAGACAACAACATGTGTCATTTCCATTATTTAACAGACACTCTTATCCAGAGTGGATACATTTACATACTTTTTTTGGTAATGGTCCTTCGTAGGAATGGAACCCCACAACCCTGGCGTTGCAAGCACTACGCTCTACCAACTGAGACACACTGGAACACTTAACTCGCTACATCAGAGATTAGGCTTTTGGAAAGAGCTTAACATCAGCAAGTCCTCATCCTGGTAAAGTTGTCAGTCGGACTACTGTCATCACCACTTTGAATGGCAAGCAAATCCAACAAAAGGTGTATATAGCCATCTAGCTAGTTTATCCTCTGAACGTTTGCTTGTTAGCTTGTCATGTTGGCGTGACCTGTTATTAGCTAGCTAGCCAATTTGATGTGGTCCATCAATCAATGTAGCTTATCATGTCTGTCAGCAGCAATCATGATTAAACACTTAAAAACTATTTTGAAAAGAGGATCATGTTAGCCAACTTCGCTAGGTAGGCCTACGTTGATTGAAAAAGAAAAGTACTTACCACTATTATTAGCCAACTCTACAAAGTTTCTACTAGTAGCTTGCAAAGTGAACATTATCAGCTAGCTAACAGTACATCAGCAAATCCGCCCTTCTGCTGCTGAGAGGCAGAGCCCACAAAATATGGGAAATTAATCTAAACCATTCATACTTATGTCGTGACTTTACTTTCATTAATCTGATGACTGTTATTTATTTAATCAACTAACTATGTTTAATTGTTACCCGATTTAAATTAATCATGTCACAATTAACTCATTAGGACTTGGGGCACCACGAGAGCAGTTGTTTAAAGAGTTACCATCTACTGAATGAAACTCTAAAGTTCTTTACCTATTACATCGATAACACAGTCAACATATTAATCATAACCTTTTGTCATATCATTCTGAATAGTTCTAACCTTCTTGTATCTCTAAAAACCCCAGCCTTACTTATAATTTAGTACTACATAAATTGGTTTAATTATTTATTTACTAGCTAACTGAATAATAACACAGAATAAACATACACACTTAATACATGAGACAAAGGTCCCTAGCGGACTGACACGTCATATGGCGGCTTGTTTCACAGAAAATGACAAGGGGGTAGAGAAAGAGAGTGGAAAATAGACACTTGTCGTTGATACATTTTAGATACTATTCTCACAGTAATTATATACTTCGCACATGAACCACTGTCCATTTGGAGTAATCATGAATGTATTTATTTGTGAATGCCATTCTCCGTTTATCTCTGTCAGATCCAACCCTCCTTAGGAAGAGTGATGGGTTGCCTTTCAGCGACATGCTTGTAAGGCTCTGATTGTCCAAATGGGGACCCCCTTCCCCATCTTCTTACTGTTGTTCACTCTGGAAGATGTTCCTTGGAAGTGGTTAGCCAGCCGGGTCTACGGTTTCCATGAGAGTAGGAGTAGGAGAATATTGTGATTTGAAAAGTCGATTAGGATGGTTTAAAGAGTTCGCTTTTCTAGATATTTGATTTCGGACAGCTAATCAGCCGTGCCAGTGATTTTCAGAGAGGGGAGTTTTCTGCTCTCTCCACCTCGTGTTGATAGTCAGAGTTTGAACCACTTTACATGTGCAGCTGCAGCCTGGAGATGTTCTGGTCTAGTCTGGGAGGTGAGTTTATTTCCTTCACCTCGTGTTGAGGTTCAAAGTTCAAATATTTCAAACATATAGCTACACGTATTTCTGGTCTCATGTTAATCTCTCTGCCAATCCTCTTATACAATCTTGCCAAAGGGGGTGGTTCTGTCAGTCTGACATGCTCCCTGACCTTACTTGGGGCGTGGCTACTTACTATGCACAGTTCATAGGAGATTTTCTTATGGCTCCTAAAATCAATTTCCTATCTTAACAACAACACTTTCATAATTGTTAATATCTCATAAACAACGTTAAGGATGGAAACTTGACAGATAAAGGGGATATACTTTCCAAGTTACAGCATTTCCTTTATAACCATTTTAATGACATCACAATATAAAAACCAACATTAAATACATTTTCTATAGATTATCTCTGACCATTCTTATGTACAAAATATTGTTCCAGTATTTGCTTTTTTAACTGTTTTTTTTTGGGGGGGGGGGGGGGGGGCGGTAAACATAGCACATTCCTTGGGGGATTTTGGAGAGGGAGATCTCTCTGGATCTCCTCTTCTTTAATTTTCAACAGGGTGTGAGATGTCTAACCGTCCAGTTCCCTCCTCCCCTCTTTTGTGGATGAGCGAAGGTCTCGTTACTGTCAACCATTGCCAAGCTGATCTGGCCCATTCGAATCCTCACAGGACAGCCATGAGACTTGTCAGGTATAGTTCACTGTTATTTTATATCACTCAAATATCCAATTAATGGTTGCCAATATTGAGAGATATCATGAGGCTAGCCTCACATATTCTTTTTGTATTTTTATTTTACCTTTATTTAACAAGGCAAGTCAGTTAAGAATAAATTCTTATTTTCAATGACGGCCTAGGAACAGTGGGTTAACTGCCTGTTCAGGGGCAGAACGACAGATTTGTACCTTGTCAGCTTGGGGATTTGAACATGAAACCTTTCGGTTACTAGTCCAGAGCTCCAACCATTAGGCTACCCTGTCGCCCCAATCTGAAATTACATGGTCAATTGATGTTTAAAACACCACAATCACTCATCAAACTTTGTAGGCAAGCTAGTGCCAGTGACTCCTGTGCACAGAGATGAGAGATTATTGACATCAGGCAAAGAGTGGCTATCAGCTGATCATAGCGAATTATGATGTAAATCTGCTATCTTGCTAGCTAACTAGCTGTCAAAACAAACTAGGCTTTACTTGATCTGCTTCTTACTAATATGCAGTAAAATTGTCCAATTCTCTGTCCTTAACAGTGAGCAACACACATGACAGAAACAACTCAAAAGTTGTTAGAGGTTTTCAATTTAAATTATTATATAAAATTCTTGCCACCAACAGAATGCTATATATATGGGCATACAACAATCTCGGCTCTGTAGGTTTTGCTGTGAAGAGACAGAATCAATAGGTAATTTATTCTGGTATTGCCCCTATGTAGCTTGTTTCTGGTCACAGGTTCAGGAATGGTTAAAAAATCACAACATGCACAAAAAAAATGTACCTTACAAATAGCAGTGTTGGGCGATTTGGAAAGCCATAGTCAGTCAATAAATAACATAATAATACTCGTAGGAAAGGTTTTCATCTTTAGATCACAATCTGTGGATAATATACGATTAAAAAAGGTTAAAAAAAAAGTCAAACATCCCAGCACAATTAACAAAATATATGGCACATGGAAACCAAATGAGGGTGGTCTATAGTGATAGGTGGGATGGGCTGAGAGTGGCTGATAGTTGTGATTAAAGAGCTTAAGTTGCTGATGTATTATTGTTATGTGAATGCTTTATATAAAAGTACCATGTATGTAAAATGTACATGTAAAATGTATGTAATGTAGCAAAAAACTGTAAAAAAAATCCTAAAAGATATTTGTCCTCTGAAGAGGGGGGAGGGTTAATACATAAAAACAACAACTCTAATGTAGCCTCCTACCAGTATTTAAGTCTCCCCACGGAAGTCAGACAAGTGCCCTTTGGGGCGGGATCGCGGGGCAGAGATTCAAGAGCTAATTTGAATTGCATTTCATAACGTCAAATTTAAAATTTAAATGAACAATGAATAGAGACTCCAAATAGAATGTAAAGGTACTTCAAACAAATGTTTTAAACCACGAGCTGTGAGGGCACATTTTCATAGGAGGGCAAAAAGGCAGGTGCTCGGGCACTGGTTAATCCCTATCTGTGCATGTGCCTGGGGATCAGCTACTGCAGGTGTATGTTGAGATATGAGTTGAAACATTCAACTGGTACAGCAGGCACTGTTGCACCAGTTACAGTTGAAGTCGGAAGTTTACGTGCACTTAGAGTCATTAAAACTCGTTTTTCAACCACTCCACAAACTATAGTTTTGTTAGGTCAGGTTAGGACATCTACTTTGTGCATGACACAAGTAATTTTTCCAACAATTGTTTACACTTATAATTCACTGTATCACAATTCCAGTGGGTCAGAAGTTTACATACACTAAGTTGACTGTGCCTTTAAACAGCTTTATGTAATGGCTTTAGAAGCTTCTGATAGGCTAATTGACATAATTTGAGTCAATTGGAGGTGTACCTGTGCATGTATTTCAAGGCCTACCTTCAAACTCAGTGCCTCTTTGCTTGACATCCTGGGGAAATCAACCAAGACCTAAAAAAATTAATTGTACACCTCCACAAGTCTGGTACATCCTTGGGAGCAATTTCCAAATGCCTGAAGGTGCCACGTTCATCTGTACAAACAATAGTACGCAAGTGTAAACACCATGGGACACGCAGCCATCATACCCCTCAGGAAGGAGACTCATTCTGTCTCCTCGTGATGAACGCACTTTGGTGCAACAGCAAAGGACCTTGTGAAGATGCTGGGGCAAACAGGTACAAAAGTATCTATATCCACAGTAAAAGGAGTCCTATATCGACATAACCTGAAATGCCGCTCAGCAAGGAAGAAGCCACTGCTCCAAAACCTCCATAAAAAAAACAGACTACGGTTTGCAACTGCACATGGGGACAAAGATTGTACTTTTTAGAGAAATGTCCTCTGGTCTGATGAAAGAAAAATATAATTGTTTGGCCATAATGACCATCGTTATGTTTGGAGGAAAAAGGGAGAGGCTTGCAAGCCGAATAATACCACCCCAACCGTGAAGCATGGGGGTGGCAGCGTCATGTTGTGGGGGTGCTTTGCTGTAGGAGGGACTGGTGCACTTAACAAAATAGATGGCATCATGAGGGAGGACAATTATGTGGATATATTGAAGCAACATCTCAAGACACCCGTCACGAAGTTAAATCTTGGTCACAAATGGGTTTTCCAAATGGACAATGACCCCAAGCATACTTCCAAATTTGTGGCAAAATGGCTTAAGGACAACAAAGTCAAGGTATTGGAGTGGCTGTCACAAAGCGCTGACCTGAATCCTGTAAAATATTTGGGGGCAGAACTGAAAAAGCATGTGCGAGCAAGGAGGCCTACAAACCTGACTCAGTTACACCAGCTCTGTCAGGAGGAATGGGCCAAATTTCACCCAACGTATTGTGGGAAGCTTGTGGAAGGCTACCCGAAATGTTTGACCCAAATTAAACAATTTAAAGGCAATGCTACCAAATACTAATTGAGTGTATGTACATTTCTGACCCTCTGGGAATGTGATGAAAGAAATCAAAGCTGAAATAAATCATTCTCTCTACTATTATTCTTATTTCACTTTCTCAAAACAAAGTGGAGATCCTAACTGACCTAAGACAGGGAATTTTTACTCGGATAAAATGTCGGAATTTAAAAACGGAGTTTAAATGTATTTGGCTAAGGTGTATGTAAACTTCCGACTTCAACTGAATGTCATCGACACACCCTCCACAGTTGCCATGACTCACCTGTTGCCATGAATGGAAAATGGAGTTCTACAGCATGTACAATACAACGACAGAAGTTAACAATGCACAGGACAATATCACCTGTTGCTGATGAGATGACAAATCTGATACTGGGTCTTTGATCCTTTAGTTAACCTCTGAAAGCGTCCATTTTCCTTTTCAAACACTTCCCTCTCCCATTGTTGTGGGACTATAGTAGTGTTCTATTTTTATAAAGGTCAGTTTGTCAAAAGAAGGTATTGCCTATCTTTTCATAAAACAGAACAGGTATAGTATGGTTCATAGTGACTGCAAATATGAATTAATCTTTATTTGGGGTTTTTCTGAATAAATATTGAGCTCCTGTTGTCCTCTCCCATTGTGATTCACTTTGTGTTTTACCAGTAAAGCATGCAGTTTCCTTTATTATGGGATGGCATGCTATGTGTTTGTTTTTCAAAGTTCATGCTACTTTTGATTAATGTAAAATGTAAAATGGTTTTAAAATACACTGACATATTTGCGGTAATTGTAAAAATGTTGAGTTAAAAACAACATGATGTTCACAATCCATGGACATACCACATATTATAGAATATCCCTAACCTACACTGAGTGTATAAAACATTAGGAACACCTTCATAATATTGAGTTTCACCCCCTTTTGCCCCAGAACAGCCTTAATTGGTCGGGGCATGGACTCTACAAGGTGTTGAAAGCATTCCACAGGGATGCTGGCCCATGTTCACTCCAGTGCTTCTCACAGTCAAGTTGGCTGGATGTCCTTTGGGTGGTGGACCATACTTGATACACACTGGAAACTGTTGAGCGTGATAAACCCAGCAGCGTTGCAGTTCTTGACACACTCAAACCGGTGCGCCTGGCACCTACTACCATACCCCGTTCAAATGCACTTCATATTTTGTCTTGTCAATTGACCCTCTGAATGGCACGCATACACAATCCATGTCTAAATAGTCTCAAGGCTTAAAAATCCTTCTTTAACCTGTCTCCTCCGCTTCATCTACGCTGATTGGAGTGGATTTAACAAGTGACATGAATAAGGGATCATATCTTTCACCTGGATTCACCTGGTCACTCTATGTCATGGAAAGAGCAGGTGTTCCTAATGTTTTTTTACACTCAGTGTATATGGTAGGGAACATTCAGAGCCTGTGGTACTTTGCTCAAGAAGTGTCAAGTGGAGCTCAACACTTTGCATCTGTGCTGCTTGAAAAACACAGTTGGTATGTCTGTGAGGAATTCCAGCAATTCCAAAAGGAATATTTTTTTGTCTTTCTTGAAACATGATAGACTGTGTAAATATTTTCTGTCTCTGACTGGTGTTTGCCACTGCAGAGTAAAACCTTGGCTCGGAATGTCATGAGTGCTCAATCGCTCTCTCATTTTGTCTCAATATGTACAGAGATTACAAATAATCTCTGCAATTTTACATGATACAATCTAACAACCCATATCCACTGGTTTCCTGTTAACATTTTAAATCATGTTTTAAAAAATATGCACAGCCTTGGATTTGGAGAGGTGTTCCCAACGGAAAAGAGGCACAATGCCAACCTCCTATGTCTCTTTTAGGTCACAAATCATTTTGTCAATGGCCTTTAATGGACTTTCCTCTGGTGTTTCTCTGCCCTTTTGCCTCGTGGTTTGTTGTTTAGTTGGCTGTTGTTGTCAAAAGGTTTCTACTCGGCACCGAATGGAGATCAGTTTACAAAGGGTTTGTTTTGATCCCGCTGCTATAACGTGACGGGCCTGGAATGACATGAGGTCAGTGCATGGGAAGTGCTTTCATCGCTCCTGCCTCTTTGACTTTAACCCTCCATTTTGTACAATGGGACCACTTCACGCATCTTGATTGGGTTCCCAAATCATCTAAAGCATCATACAGTATGCTGTACGCTGCTATTCTGAGGAACACTGATATTGATGTTGTTGTTGTACTTCAAAGTAAACCGTGTGTGAGGTATGTTGGAGAATATGTAGGTGCCAATTACCTTGAATAAACAAGGACAAAGACATCACCAATCTACAATGGAGGTGAGGTTGTAAAGAAGTCCCCCCCCTAATGGCTTCTGTCAATCAACCAACCAAAACTATAGCAAGAAGCTTTCCCTGTGAGTATGGGGTTTGACAGTCTTGATTAAAAACGTGTCAAATTTCGAGAAACACAGAGCTAAGGAGGGTGTTAAAACCTCTTAAAGATCTCTGCAGATCAGTGTCCCACTCTCGGGACAGTTGAGCTAATGTGCGCTACTGTGATTAGCATGACTTTGTAAGTAACAAAAATAATAATTTCCAGGACATAGACATATCTTATATGGGCAGAAAGCTTCAATTCTTGTTAATCTAACTACACTGTCCAATTTACAGTAGCTATTACAGTGAAAACATACCATGCTATTATTTGAGGAGAGTGCACAGTTATGTACTTGAAAATGTATATATTGACCAATTAGGCACATTTGGGCAGACTTGATACAACATTTTGAACAGAAATGCAATGGTTCATTGGATGAGTCCTAAATCAGATAATGGCCTTTCTCTTGCATTTAAAAAATAATGGAGATTTTTTTAAATGATCTTTTACCAGATCTAATGTGTTATAGTCTCCTACATTTCACATTTCCACTAACTTCAATGTGTTTCCTTTCAAATGGTATCAAGAATATGCATATCCTTGCTTCAGGTCCTGAGCTACAGGCAGTTAGGTTTGGGTATGTCATTTTAGGAAATATTTTTTTACTTTTTTTAAACAGTCCGATCCTTATTAAGTAGGTTAAGAGGGGATAATGTCAGGGAAGATGTTGTCACATGCCAAGGACAAGACTTCCTCTCTATTCTCTTCTCTTCTATTCTTCTTCTTCTCTGATGTCATAGATTTGGTCAAAGGTAAGAGACATACCAAAACCCTCCTAGAGATGGACCCTCCTTCCCTCCATCACAGAGCCTAAACTAGAAACCCCAATTCATCCAGGCCCTCTCAGACCCCCATGTACCCCCCCATCCAGTCCAGACCTGACCAACAGGGGGTGTATAAAATAAAACTTCCTCTCTCAGTCATAGGCAGGCAGTCCCTAGCAGAGTGGCTGGGCATTAACTTCCTTGTTTAGAAACAGCAGGCCAGGGCCATGAACAGGTGACTAGATTTCAGCGTGTCTTTTACCACAACTAGACTGGACGTAACAGACTGGGATCACAGGGAAGCATGAAGAGCACGGGTTCGGCGGCTTTGGTTCTAATGAAAGAATAGGGAATGGCATCTACTCTGCCAGCAGCGTACCACCCTGCATCCCACTGCTGACTTGCTTCTGAAGCTAAGCAGGGTTGGTTCTGGTTGGTCCCTAGATGGGAGACCAGATGCTGCTGGAAGTGGTGTTGGAGGGCCAGTAGGAGTTGCTCTTACCTCAGGTCACAAAAAATATCCCAATGCCCCAGGGCAGTGATTGATTGACACTGCCCTGTGTAGGGTGCTGTCTTTCAGATTGAACGTTAAACGGGTGTCCTGACTCTCTGTGGTCACTAAAGATGTCATGGCACTTATTGTAAGAGTAGGGGTGTGTCCTGGCTAAATTCCCAAGCTGTCTGTCATACCTTCATGGTGACCAGCTTATAATTATCTCATTCATCCCTCTCCCCTGTAACTATTCCCCAGGTTGTTGCTGTAAATGAGAATGTGTTCTCAGTCAACTTACCTGGTAAATGTAAAAGTAACAGTTAAATAAATGAGTTTCCAGATAGCTTTGTAACACTAACACTTAGGACTACAAAGCATTCAGGAAATGTTAGGCCTTATTGTATTAGGTAATTGTAGCTATTTGTGGTTTATGGGTCAGTCAGTGTTTTTACATTTATTTAATGAGGCAAGTCAGTTAAGAACAAATGCCTATGTTCTATGACAGCCTAGGAACAGTGGGTTAACTGCTTTGTTCAGGGACAGAATGACACATTTTTACCTTGTCAGCTCAGGGATTCGTTCTAGCAACCTTTCGGTTACTGGCCAAACGCTCTAACCTGTAGGCTACCTGCTACCCCGGATCATAATAGTTGTTTACAGTACTTTCTGGCATTCCTTTTCTGAAAACAAGTTGCCTGTTTATTGTCTTTAGGTGTACGGTATTTCAGCATGCAGGCTGAGCGAGGCAAGGCACAGAGTGAGCTATGCCTTTCCTGTACATACTGCATGAAAAGAAAGGCTGTGTCGGCTGTGCGTGAGATCACGGTTTGTGTCTCAGCTTGTTTATGCTTCTGGGATCTGCAGCATTCCCTCCCTCCCTTTCTCCCTCTCCTAAATATGGGTACTGATAGGGAGGCAGGCAGGCAGGCATGTGGCAGGTGTTTCAATCACAGCAGTCTCTAAATCTTGCACTTTAAAAGTGATCATGATAATCCTCACTCGAGGACCGCCTGATACCTCAGTATTGGCCTGCAATCACTTTTTGATGATCACAGAATATTCCACAATTTAAGGGATTATCCACTTGACACAGGCATTGTTGAGGGAGATGAGGGTGTGGGGTGATGAGGGTGTGAGGAGATGAGGGTGTGAAGACACATTCCAAAAAAGCCTTTTGTGAACTAACACTCACACTTGACTTAAACATTTTTTTGATACCTTCTTTATTGAGGAAAAATGTACTCACTATGACTGTGATATGTGGTTTTCCCACCTATATATCTTATTAAGAGGAATGCACTAGCTATAAATCGCTTTAAATAGGAGCGTATGTTAAATGACTAAAATGTAAATGTGAAATTCCACAGAACCAGCTTTTACTACTCTAGCCTGGTTTGGGTCTGATCTAGAGTGGCTTATCAGAGCCCTGCTGTGTTCATTATGTCGCTTTCATGTTCAAATCAAATCAAATCGAATTTTATTGGTCACATACACATGTTTAGCAGATGTTATTGCAGGTGTAGCGAAATACTTGTGTTTCTATCTCCAACAGTGCAAATTGGTAATATCTACCAATTTCACAACAATACACACAAATATAAGGTAAAGGAATGGAATTAAGAAAATATACATATTAGGACAAGCAATGTTGGAGCGGCATAGACTAAAATACAGTAGAATAGAATAGAATACAATATATACATACAGTATAAGAAGAGTTGTGCAAAATATGTACACCTTATTAAAGTGACTAGTGTTCCATTATTAAAGTGGCCAGTGATTACAAGTTTATGTATATAGGGCAGCAGCCTCGAAGGTGCTAGTGATGGCTATTTAACAGTCTGATGGCCTTGAGATAAGAAGCTGTTTTTCAGTCTCTCGGTCCCAGCTTTGATGCACCTGTACTGACCTCACCTTCTGGATGATAGCGGGGTGAACAGGCAGTGTCTCGGGTGGTTGTTGTCCTTGATGAACTTTTTGGCCTTCCAGTGACATTGGGTATTGTAGGTGTCTTGGAGGGCAGGTAGTTTTCTCCCGGTGATGCGTTGGGCAGACCTCACCACCAAATGTAGAGCCCTGCCGATGCAGGTGGTGCAGTTGCCATGCCAGGTGGTGATACAGCCCAACAGGTTGCGCTCAATTGTGCATTTGTAGAAGTTTGAGGGTTTTAGTTGCCAAGCCATATTTCTTCAGCCTCCTGAGGTTGAAGAGGCATTGTTGCGCCATCTTCACCACACTGTCTGTATGGTTGGACCATTTTAATTTGTCAGTGATGTGAATGCAGAGGAACTTGAAACTTTCCACCTTCTCTGCTGTGGTCCTGTCGATGTGGATAGGGGGTTGCTCCCTCTGCTGTCTCCTGAAGTCAACAATAAGCTCCTTAGATTTGTTGACGGTGAGTGAGAGGTTTTTTTCATGGCACCACACTCTCAGGTCCCTCACCTCCTCCCTGTAGGCTGTCTCGTCATTTTTAGTGATCAGGACTACTACTATTGTATCATCTGCAAACTTGATGATTGATTTGGAGGCGTGCGTGGCCACGCAGTCATGGGTGAACCGGGAGTACAGGAGGGGGCTGAGCACGCACCCTTGTGGGGCCCCTGTGTTGAGGATCAGCGAAGTGGAGGTGTTGTTTCCTACCATCACCACCTGGGGGTGGTCCGTCAGGAAGTCCAGGACCAAGTTGCATATGGCAGGGTTGAGACCCAGGGCCCAGAGCTTAATGATGAGCTTGGATGGAACTATTGTGTTGAATACTGAGCTATAGTCAATGAACAGCATTCTTACCTAGGTATTCCTCTTGTCCAGATGGGATCGGGGATCGGGCAGTGGGCAGTGCGAAGGCGGTTGCATCATCTGTGGACCTATTGGGGAGGTAAGCAAATTGAAGATGGTCTATGGTGTCAGATAATGTAGAAGTGATATGATCCTTGATTAGTCTCTCAAAGCACTTCATGATGACAGAAATAAGTGCTACGGGGTGATAGTAATTTAGTTCTGTTACCTTTGTTTCTTTGGTACAGGAACAATGGTGGACATCTTGAAGCATGTGAGGATAGCAGACTGGGATAGGGAGAGATTGAATATGTCTGTAAACACTCTAGCCAGCTGGTCTGCGCGTGCTCTGAGGACGCGGCTTGGGATGCTGTCTGTGCCGGTAGCCATGCAAGGGTTAACACGCTTCAATGTCTTACTCATGTCTGCCACAGAGAAGGAGAGCCCAGAGTCCTTGGTATCTGGCCGCGTCGGTGGCACTGTGTTATCCTCAAAGTATGTACTATTTGTACATATTATTCTCAGAGGCTACCCGGACCATATCCCAGTCCATGTGATAAAAACTATCTTGAAGCATGGATTCTGATTGGTCAGACATGCATTGAATGGTCTGTTGCAGGGGTACTTCCTGTTTGAATTTCTGCCTATAGAAAGGGGGGAGCAAAATGTAGTCATGATTAGATTTGCTGAAGGGAGGCCAGGGGTTTGCCTTTCGAAAAGTTGAGTAGCAGTGGTCCAATGTATTCTCAGAGCGAGTGCTACTGTCAATGTGTTGGTAGAACTTCGGTAGTGTTTTCCTCAGATTAGCTTTGTTAAAATCCCTGTCTACAATAAATGCAGCCTCATGTGTAGTTATTTGATGGACGTATCGGCGTGGTATCGGCTTGAGGGAAAATATACACGACTGTGACTTTATTTTAAATGTATTCTCTTGTTAGGTAATACGATCGGCATTTGATTGTGAGGTATTCTAGGTCGGGTGAACAAAAGGTCCAGAGTTTCTGTATGTTATCACAATCACACCATGAGTAGTTAATTATGAAACATACACCCCCGCCCTTCTTCGTGGAGAGATCTTTATTTATGTCTATGTGATTAACTGAGAACCCAACTGGCTGTACGGACTCAGACAGTATATCCCGAGAGAGCCAAGTTTCCTTGAAATAGAGTATTTTACAATCCCTGATGTCTCTCTGGAAGGAGATCCTCTCCCTGAGCTCGTCAACTTTATTATCCAGAAACGGAACATTAGCCAGTAATATACTTGGAAGCGGTGGGTGGTGTGCACTCCTCCTGAGTCGGATTAGGAGTCCACCCCGAATACCTCTTCTCCGCCAGCGGTGTTTTGGATGAGCCTCTGGAATCAGTTCAATTGTCCTTTTGTACAACATAGCAACACCCACATCCCCTCAACTTCCTACCCGATACATAGCTTCCTCTCCCGATCTCGTCCTGCCAGCCTGATTGTAACCATACTAGCCTTGAAGTCGCTCGTTTTATCATTACCTCAGTATATTAGTATAATCATATTTCTATAGAGTTTTTTAAATAATTCTTGTTGAAAATTGTGTTTATCCGTTCAGTTAGTGAATTTTTTATTTGATTATTGTGTTCTGTGTCTTTTTTTTTCTCTTTAGCTAGCAAACGTTAGCTTCCAGTACCTAGTTAACATTAATGTTAACGTTATTAGTTTGTGTGGATGGAAAGATGGATAGCTAACATGACCAAGACTACTGTGCAGTGCTTGGGCCCGCTGCAGTTGACCTGGTTTTGATTGAGAGGGTAAAGATGCAGAGAGAGAGATTGAGGACCTACGGAACAAAGTAGAGGAGTTGACTGTGAGAAGTCATTTTGGGCCGTCGCGAATTGTGGGTTCATACGCACAGATCCAATACCTCACAAGGGTAAACCTAGCCCTGCTTAGTATTGTTACATCATAAACTTAACACTGTGTGCTTTCTGGCACCATTTTCCCTAGTTACCAGCATTTCTGTCTTAGATTTATGATACTACATTTAATGTTAGACTTGCGATTAAATGACTCCTATCAATGTTTCTTCCCATGTAGATTTGCCTCATGTGACCATCTGATGGACTTTTGGTCTTTCATCGAACTGTCAACTGCCAATATTGTCCGTGTCACACGAGCAAGGAAAACCAAGCTGAGGAATGAGGAGGTGACACTTCCATATACCCACTCAGTAAATTCTACAGTTTCTGATTAACTGTATTGTCTTCCCAATGTTACTTTTCACTTTAGCTTAAAGCTATAGCCTACTGTGAATATCTGTTAGTGATTTGTGAAATTGTCCTACAGAGACATGCGCTACCCATGCTGGATGAGCTGTTCCTCTTCCACCATGTACTTGTCCTTGGGGTCGTCTGAGATGGACCTCGCTGAACGATTTGGCATCCATCACTCGACAGTAAGCAGTATCGTTGTCAAATGGGCCAACGACCTTTACATTCTGCTGGGGTCTGTCTCTATATGGAGGTCTTCGGAAGATGTCAAGCCTGTGTGTTGCCGAAGGAGTTCAGTAGGTATCCAGGCGCAGTTTTTTTTGTGTCAGAATTGTATGCTGGCTCCATCAGCGACAAAGAGCTATTCAAACAATCAGGACTGTTTGGCTTGCTCACAGAAGTCATGGCAGTGAAGGGGTTTCTGATTGATTACTGTGTGCCAGACAAGGTCCACCGTCCACTCTTTCTGTCTAAACAGAGCCAAATGCCAGAAGCACAGGTACATCAAACGCAAGAGATTTCCAAACTTAGAGTCCATAATTGAGAGATTAATTGGCAGAATTAAACAGAATTAAACTGAACAAGCTGTTTCAGTCAGAGATCCCCATGTCACGAACGGGAAGACTCAACTGCATCTGGTCCAAGAAGGGGGCTGTAGAGTGTATTTCTGCAAAGCAGCCTCTGTGGTTAGCCAATCTAAATGATGTACTTGAAACCACCTGAAATTAAATCATTTTTATAGTCAACGTGTAATAGGATATGACCAGCTACAACCTAATATACTGGCTATTAGGGAATACTCACATAATCCCTCCTTCTGCCATGCGCTTTTTGGTGGGCTTGGTGATGGTCATTTTGCCTATGGGCCCTGGTTTCAGACCCTGTAAAAATACAGTACAATTTTTACAGTATACAGTACACTATTTTAAATCTAATTATGAGACAAATTAAGTTTTCATTTAATAATTTATTAGCATTGAGATGTGGTTATAGCCATATGATGTTGATATGTGGTATAGCTATTAAAACATACCATAGTCATTGGCTTATGCCACTGCTGCTCAGCCTCTGTGCAGCTGTGCACAGGTGGGACAACTGGTGTTTCCATCTGGGAATAGTGTGCAGACTGGAATAGTATTGCAACTGTGTGGTTTCACAATGCAGTGCCAGCAACACATGAACAGTGATGTTGTGTCATTGTTACTGGCTCAGAGGGCTTCAGTACAACCTACGTGGGGGTATCAAAATAAAATGATTAGACTATAAAATCACTCAACATGTGTCACGACCAGCAAACAGAAGTGACGGGTGCAATAGCCACTAAATTCATTACAGCAATACAGGTTTAAACTTTGCTATTAAGAGTACGTGCCCTTGTTTAAATGGAATCTAATGCGTCCAACATAGAGCTTACAGAAACAGCAAGGAAGACAACTGAACAATTACTTCACTAAGAACGGTTTCATAGACATGGGTTAAGCCTAGTCCGAGACTAAGCAATGCCTCTTAATGCAGATCTCCATTGAACTTCTTAGTCTAAGACTAGGCTTCATCTCTGACTGTGTAACCGGCATGTAGTGTGTTACAAACAGCAGATTTTTTTTACCCTACACTCAAACTGTGTGGTTTCTCATTTTTCCTCATGGAGCTGTAGCAGCAAGCCCTTACGCTGACCTCTCCTGTCACTTTGTCCCTGTTCAAAACTGTTTGGAATAAAAAGAAGGAGCAATCATAATGTTAGCTACTGTAAAAGGCATGTCTTAAACTAGGTTACAGTTTTGAGTAAACGTCCTTGTCTGGTCTGATAGGCAACTTGGCTATACTTACCTTCATAGTTGAAAAGGTAACTGGAGACAAAGTTTGAATTATTTTTCCAACTTGGAGGTTGGTGCTTTGCTACGTGTCTTGGCCAGACGATGTACATCTATTACTGTTTTCTTTGGCAGCCCTTGCAAGCGCCTTGAGTAAAACAGTGTCATGGTTGGGGGGGGGGGGGGGGGGGGCTAATTGCTAGCCACCTTACGAGTTAGTGCGTTAATAGCTAGCTTGCTAAGAGACAAAAAAGACAGAACACAATAATCAACTTACAAAAATCACTAACTGAACGGATAAACACAATTTTTAACAAAAATAATTTTAAAAAATGCGATAGAAATATGATTATATATATATATATATATACACAGATTACCTAAATATATTAATGATAAAACGAGCGACTTCAAGGCTAGTATGGCTACAATCAGGCTTACAGGACGCGATCAGGACAGGAAGCTATGTATCGGGTAGGAAGTTGAGCAGAAGTGGGCGTTGCTACATTGTGCAAAAGGACTATTGCCCCGGGGGGTACGAATTTAAAAAAAAGTCCTATTCCTGGTCGTAATGCTGGTAATGCTGGTGAGTTACTGCCACTCTGATTTCCAAACGTTTTTTCCGGTTGTATGTAATAACACTAGAACAATTCTGGGCTAATAATGTAAGAAATAACACATAAAAAAACTAAATACTACAAAGTTGCTTAGGAGCTAGAAGCATGGCTGCCCTATCTGCTGGCGCCATCTTCTCCCATACTTTATCGAAAAAGTTTAAATAATCAACTGATTTATGCTGTTTTATCTGATAACGAGGTTTCTGATGGCTGGGGAATTATTCATTCAATGTGGTGGCTCTCTTACTCACCTTCGTGGCCAACCATGGAGGAGTAGGATGGCTGATTAGTCACACAGTCAGGAAGTCTTGTCAAGCAGGTGGCCAGGCTGGCTAGAGACAGGTCCCCTTGTAGGTTTACAAGCATTCTCAGAATACAAAACAACAGTTTGCATTGAAGGGTAGTAGAAGTAGCAATGCCATATATCTAGGAAAGATAGACAAGAGGAGGATTATGATTAAGTACACTGAATGTCAATGATGAGTGAAATATCTAGCCATCTAAATTACATCTATATGTTCTCCATCATCATGGCAGGGGATTGTTGAAAAATACTGGCCATACTAGGGTTACAAAGGAAGGGTATGTTCCTGGAAAATGTGTAAATTAACCAAATTCTGGTAGTTTACTGGTAAACTTTCAAGAAATGCATGGAATTTTATCATATGACATCTTGTGGCCTTTTTGGGTACTTTAGATTATCACAGGTGTCTGTAATTATCTCTGGCCTGCTACAGGCGGTGGCTCGGGTGGTTGTTGTCCTTGGCAGAGGTGTATCTACAGATATGCTGTATTCTGACCTTGACATGAATAAGGTCTATCAAACCTTCTGGTTCCAAGTGGGGAAAGCATCTACTCTCCATTGTCCATGGACTGTAATTTTACAACTTGATAAGAGCTAGGTGAATGAGTAATCCCTTTGGATAAGGGAATTGTAAATATAAGGGACACTTTAAGATCTATTTTACCTTGTAATCGCAGGAGATAAATGTGAAACCAGTCATTTGGCAGCAAACTGAAGCATATCAATTTATTCTCAGTCAAGTTTATGAAATGCTGTTCCATTATGCAGCATTTAATTGTAGGGCCTTTTTAAACTGCAGGGATGGGCAGAGGGAATGTCTTAATGATAGGCTCCCCCGACTTTCTCTGTCTCCTATTTCTATCATGTTAAATATTAACCACAAACAGTATCGACCATCAGTAGGCCTAATAACAACACATATTCAACTACCAATTTACTGTTAGTTCCCTTCAGTTGGTATCTCTTACCTTATCATTCCATTTAAGTACATTGTTTCGTTTACGTACATTTGTTTCCTCTAAACACCATCACGGCTGTGTGGTTGTTGCCGAGGATCATTAGTATCAGTTGATAATATAAAAAAAGACATGTAGGCTAATTAAATTGTTATGGACCGGACGGAGTGCTGACCAAGCTGTTGCAGTTTGAATCCGATGCTTTTCGCAATACTTGGCCATGTCATCACACAGTTCCATAGTTAGTGCAGGCAATAGATAAGGGTATAGCCTACTATTTACACGATTTTCCCAATTAAAATTCTATGTTCACTAATCTTCCAACATTACCATAGATTTAAGAACTGAACGTGGCAATTTTGAAAATGTGCATGAAGACTCTCCAAACCTGGGTTTTATGATTCATAAATACTTTGCAGACCTTAACAATCCACAAGATGAGAGTATTTTTTTAATCTACCAATTGGCGCTGAAACGGAGACGAATATGCATGTATTTAGATGGCTTTCTTTCATTGATCCCCAATATTATGAACCCTTTCTTTCATGACATTCTAATCTGTCTACAAAATTCTAACTAAAAGGTACACCACATTCACAGGGATGGCTTAAGATAAATGTACTGAAACCCCTATTGAAGGTCAACTCATTGAGAAAATGTTGGCCAGCAAGTGGGAGGGTTTTCAGCGGTTGAATGATGTTTATTGAATAAGGTAAGTCTGAATACCAAACACTGAAAACTACGTTGGAAAAATGTACGTAGGAAGGTGTAAATTCCTAAGCCGGTATCGGCCTATAGCCACTTTGTGGCTGTTATCTAGTGGAAACCTGAGAAGACCTCTTCCGAAATTATGACACCGACGACAGAGAGGTTAGACGACTGCCTTAAAGCTTGTGGGTGTCGTAGAGCAAAACAAACAACCTTGGTTTTTCTCACTTGCATACTTCTCTTGTCCTCTCACCTCCTTCTCAAAACCCATTGGAGGAGAAAATCAGAAGTAGGGACCGTTTGGCATTCTCATCCAGTGGGTTTTGAGAAGGATGTGAGAAGAGAGAGGATGCGAGGAGTATACAGTACAGTTGAGAAAAGGCCCCTGCGAGAATCTCAATTGCATACTCCTCACGTCCTCTCTTCTCTCTCCACCTCCTTCTCAAAACCCAGAGGATGCATGGTTCTTGAGCTTTGCATCTCCTGAGTCCGTACGGGACTTACAGTGATGGGACAAGACAGTAACTACCTACTGGATATCACGAAATTGGGGAGAAAAGTGGTAAAACATCATTTTTTAACAAAAGGAGAGGGGACAGTTCATGGCTTGATCAGAGGAAGGTGGTCAGGGAGACGCATCATTTAAACAAACGTTGAGAATGCCTGCAATGACAACAAGCTCAGTCCGATGATGCTGTGACATACTGCCCCAGATCATGACGGACCCTCCACCTCCAAATCGATCCCGCTCCAGAGTACAGGCCTTGGTGTAACGCTCATTCTTTTGACAATAAACACGAATCTGACCATCACCGCTGGTGAGACAAAACCGCGACTCGTCAGTGAAGAGCACTTTTTGCCAGTCCTGTCTGGTCCAGCGACGGTGGGTTTGTGCCCATAGGCGACGTTGTTGCCGGTGATGTCTGGGACCCTGGGCATCTTTCTTTTGGTGTTATTCAGAATCAGTAGAAAGGCCTCTTTAGTGTCCTAAGTTTTCATAACTGTGGCCTTAATTACCTACTGTCTGTAAGCTGTTAGTGTCTTAACGACCGTTCCATATGTGCATGTTCATTAATTGTTTATGGTTCATTGAACAAGCATGGGAAACAGTGTTTAAACCCTTTACATTGAAGATCTGTGAAGTTATTTGGATTTTTACGAATTATCTTTGAAAGACGGGGTCCTGAAAAAGACGTTTCTTTTTTTGCTTTGTTTATATAGGAAGATATATTAGTTATGTGACCTTGAAAGACAGGTTGGTTTTGAGTAACGTAACAGAAACCCCAAAACAAATCAACCACAGACACATTGCTAAGGTGGGAAATGACGCGAACACACCTAGACTGAAACATCATCCCACATATGTTCTATACACACTATTATAAACCTACACACAAACACAGATATGTAAGAGTATAAAAGAAACAACATCTTGCATTGACATCATCTGGAGGCCCTGCATATTAGGGGAAGTTTTATTTGTCTTCCACAGGTCCCTTGTAGGACCTCAAATTAGGGACTTAACCCTAATCCTATTTTCCCTAACCCCTAACCCTAAAACTAACCCTAACCTTAACCCTAACCCTATTTTCCCCTAAACCCTAAACCTAAAACTAACCCTAACCTTAACCCTCATCCTATTTTCAATAACCACTAACCCTAAAACTAACCCTAACCTTAACCCTAACCCTATTTTCCCTAACCCCTAACCCTAAAACTAACCCTAACCCTAACCTTAACCCTAATCCTATTTTCCCTAACCCCTAACCCTAAAACTAACCCTAACTCTATCCCCAAACCCCTAACCCTAACCTTAACCCCAATCCCCCTAATTCTAACTCCTAACCCTAATTCTAACCCTAACCTTAAACCTAACCCCTAAGCCTAAAATAGCCTTTTAACTTGTCGGGACCAGCAAAATGTCCCCACTTTTACCAAATGTTCCTTGTTTCACTATCCCTGTGAGGACTTCTGGTCCCCACAAGAATAGTAAAACCAAACACACACACAGTGTACGTCGCTCTTGGAAGTCTCTTACAGGGAAACAACAATGTGGTCAGTGGTAAAAGGTGAGTAGTTCTCATCAACATCTTCCATATCACTCATAGTAAAGAGTATCCATCATCTATGGATACACGTCTCTGGACAGAGTAGACTTTAGTTTCTATAATTAGCTGTTAGTTACAATTAGTCACTACAAGGCTAGCTAAATGAAATAGCCATTAGCAGATATTTAAGTGATAATGCCCAAAAAGCCGGTGTTTGGAAGAGATATTGGCACAGGTGTTGTTAGGCTCGAGAAAAACCTTGCCAATATATCCTCCAAACACCGGCTTCGAGGGCATTATCACTTTTATACAAAGGGTTACCAACATATTCAAATAACGATTTACATATTTACATTAAAAATGTTATTTTTATAAATGTATTCCTATCATTTCATCCTTCCGCAAGATATAATCCCTAACACAAATCTAAGGTTACTCTCCAAGCTGGCTGGTCATTCGTTCTATCGGTTCGGTTGCCAGAGACGCGACCCAGTCGTTCAGTCTTTGTTTTGTATTCATGGGCAGGTGTTTGTTCGCAATTTCCCATTACCATACTGGCTGGCAACATTCTTATCCCTTGCTTGGTAGCAAGCCAACTACGGTTAATTTACAGTCACGTTAAAAAGTGCAGCCAGAATAATGCACTTGCATTTCTTTAAGCTGTTTTCTAGTGACATATATTTGGATACATCCATAACAATGAGCTAATTAGGCGCGATTTCGCCTGGCATAGAAAATGTGCACACTCGGCAGGACACTTTTATTCAGAGGAGCTAGCCAACAACACAGCTAATACAATCACATCAAACTGACGCTGGAAAGACTGCAAACTAGCTGCACTTCATTTCATTTTATATTTTTTCAATTGACATTTCTTTGTATATATTCATAAAAATGACACCAGGTAATTCATGATTTCAACTGGTTGAGAAATGCTGCCTGCCTGTCTTGTCCTGACTCCTGACACGTCCACTACTATGGGATAGCTGGAGATCGAATTTGAATATTGAAACAATGCTGCAAACATGGGAGAGACAAGGTTTATACAAATCTCTGCTGTTGAAAACTAAATGTTAGTCTTAAAGAAATGTGAGATCATGTCTAGATGCTTTTTATAGCGAGGATCAAGTTTATAAAGTGACTGGCTGGGCTGGTGAGACAGTGGATTGCACAGTCAGATGGAACAGAGTAAATATGCATTTTAATGTCATAGATTTAGCCGGTGGTAACTTGTGGAATAGACACCGTCTGGAATGCGGTTTTAACCAATCATCATTTAGGATTAGACCCATGTTCAGTCTGAGATCGAGTCTCAAACAATAGAGACTCGATCTCAGACTGAACATGGAGGTCTATCTACTCTAGTTAATGAGATATCCAAATCCATCAATGGAAACAATGAGTGGTGGGCGATTCAGACCCAAAATATGTTTGGTCTCTCTATAAACGATTACCCTATAACTCACCATAAAGCATATTTTACTGTATGGGTCAAATTCTAAGAAACATTAGAATTGGTGAGGCTGTTGTGTATAGGTACCAATGGTTTTACTGTGACTGTAACTGTGACATCCTTTTCTCTGTGAATGTAGGTGACAAATATGAGAGTGATACTCTAAATACCTGGGGACCCACAGGTTGTGCAGGATCTTGTTCAGGTGTGTTAATACTGGGCTGGTTCAAAACGCTGCACACTCTGTGGGTTCCCAGGACGAGGAACGGAGAATATAACACTTAACCAGTGCTGCTTCGGTCAATGTGGTCCCACTGCAGTAGAGCACGGCTGGCTGGTGGTGGTAGTGGTAGAGGAGGATGTAAGTTATGTCTGGGTTAACTCTGAAAGTGATGTTGAACAGAGTGCTGATACAGGGAGCTCTGCTGGAAGGCCTGGCCCAGGGAGGGGAGATAGACGGGGTGTAGAACAGAGAGTAAATCTGCCCTGGCTGGCAGGCAGGAGCAGGCTAATTCACCTGGAGGATAGTCTGTGTACATTCATGGAGTGATAAAAGTCCCATTACTCCTTAAAGCATGTAGCTATTCACGCACATGCTCGTACAGCATCCAGACAGCTGAAATGAAACACATGCATGCACATACTGTAGAGGAATTTACACACTTCGAACGAGGACACAAATGCACACACGTACACACACAAATGGAATGCATGCCCATATACACACATGAGCACAAAACACACAAACACACGCATACACTCAGACACACACACACACACACACACGCGCATTAACACAAATCACACATGCTGTAAACATTTACCCAACACAGGCACAAAGGCAAACACACACCAGACCAGATGCGGCAGGCACATTGTGCTGAGCTCAGGCCCCAAGTGCGGCTCCAGATCCAGAACAGGTCTGGTAACGCGTGGCCTGGAACTAAATAGAATTCCACTCAGCTGTCAGTTTGGATTTGGCTCTGCTGAGTGCATCGCCATCCATAAGAGCCTGGCTGTCCTCCGCAGGCAGTCTGCCTCCCCACACCTGCTCACATTATACACACACACAAACAGGTGCGCACACACACATGCATGCACGTAAATACACACGCTGTAAAAAAAAAAAAAAGTGCTGTTTCAACTAATTATTATTAAGTAACTGGTTCCACAGTACTGATTTAGTTTACTTAACTTAAGTGTTACCTAAACTAAAAAACATCGGGCACAAACAGAAAACGTAGGTAGAAATTAATCAAAAACGATGTGTTGCTAAACTTGTCTCATTCAACTATAGAAAATTATTTAAAGGCTGTGCAACTGGTTAAACGCACACAAACAGTGCTTTTTATATGCAAATGTACATATTTTAAAACAAGTTGACATACAGTGCATGATGATTACATTGTGCATTTTCATTTATACAGTAATTGTTATTCAAGATGTTCTCACCTGTGATTTGAACTCACAACCTCTTGGTTCATGGCATTCCAATCTTTTTGCTACGCCTGCTTCAATTATCAGTTAGTCTGACTAGTCTCTCAATCATTGATTTGACTTATTTCTGCAATTTTAGGTTTGTCTGTATTGTTCTCTAATGTTGGTGGAGCATATTACTCTGTTTTAATGTTAATCCTTAATCACTGTGATAAATATACATTTTTCTTGAGTGTACTTTGAACGGAGCTGAGATTTACTTTGAAGCACAAAGTAGCAGTACAGTCGTTGACACAGACACGGTGCCATAGTAGGAAGCTTGGAATGCCATGCAACAAGAGGTTGTAAGTTCAAATCCCAGGTGAGGGCATGATGAATATGAATTACTGTATACATGCACAATGTAACCATGTATGTCAATGAGCATCAAATATGTAAGTCAAAAACATTGTATATTAAAAGCACTGTTTGGGTAACTAGTTCCACAGCCATTTTTTGGTATGATGCCCAAATCATAATTTATAGTTGAATGTACATGGCACAACCATTTTTTTAGGTAAAACTTGAACTGAAAAGTTGAGTAAACAGAAAAAAAATCTGTGGAACCAGTTACTTAATAAAAATGTGTTGAAAAAAAAAATACAGTACACACTAGCATGCATGCATGCCGCAAGTCGCGCACATACACACTGCCCATGGACCACCTGGGATATCTGTTTATGGAAGCAAGCAAGGGCCCTACAACTAGTAACAGCTTCCCACCAGAATGGGCTTTAGGTGAGGCAGATGAACCTGTAGCCATATTACTTCAACAGTATTTAACATGAGATCCTCTCTAAGCTTTACATTAATGTGGTTCTGAAAGAAACGGCCACACCTCCACCTTTGGCATTTCTGTATTTACTGTAGATCTTATAACCATGTATTGCTACCACTGTATCATCAAATGTTTTATCTAAGTGAGTATCAGAGATTCATAGAATATGAATGTCATCTGTTACTAGCAAATTATTGATTTCATTAACTTTGTTTATTAAGATACGTATGTTAGCGTGGGCTATTTTTAGCCCTTTTCTGTGATTCTTGATTTATTTTTTTGTTTTACTGGGAATCTTAGGAGAGGTAGGCATGCTTATATTATTTATGTTAGTGCAGGGTGACCTGCACACAGTGGACTTCCCACTAGTGCACACCGCCTAAGTGCTAACAGTATAACTCTGGTTCATAGGCACATGGTTACTGTATACAATAGCTGTTGGATCAGCAGAGGCATTCAGGGCAGTAAGAGGGACATAAATTAGGTCACTAGGTAAATTATGTGTCTTCCAATACCCATGGGATAATGTGCATTTGCTGAAGCATTATGACAACCCAGCGACACAATGTTAGGGATTAAATGCGCTGGGATTGGGCCAAAATACAATCACTGACACAAAAAGACAAAAGACACAAACGCAAAATAGTGGTCATAGAATCAAAGGTTTCTAATCTAAGCTTTATGGCAGTGTTTCTTAGTGACACTTTCGTCAACCAAGTTCAAAGGACAAATTACTTACCAACGAGAACACCTACTATTACTGTATAGCAACCAAACAAAAACCTACACTAATTATAGTCATAATCATCATAAACATTATGATTCACCATGAGTTTAACACCTCTAAAATGACAACTGCCTGTCCTCTAATTGACTCATATTTGTGTAAGTGTAAAAAACGGTGTTCTCCAGTGAACCTGTGTATAGCGTCAGGAGGGTTTCGTGCCAAGCCCATGTGTTCCAGGCACTAACCTAAAGGGAGTTCCTCCTTCTGTTTGCACGCAGGTCTCCTTTGTTGTTGACGCACTCACTTTTTATTTTTCTCCCTTCTCCTTTTCTCTTATTCGAAAATAACCCAAACAGGTTCTGTAGATGTCGTAACAGAGATATTATCTAAGGGGGATCCTGTCACAGTGCTGTGCTGTGTTGTTTTCTCTCCCTCTTCGTCTGTACAGAAGAAAGAGGCGTTGAGCAGAAAGGCTTTTACAGGCCAAACAAGTCGAGCACCGCTGAGGCAGATTAAGCCTCCCTAACACCTTCGAAAATACTTTTTTTAACAGTTCAGAGTAAGTAGTCATTTTCTCAGGTGAATACATACAAGGTGTCGGGGTCAGGACCTTTGTTTTCATAGACTTTTGTTTTCATAAACGGAGTGCCAGTTAGAGTTGAGAAGAAGGTGTGGGCAAGTCTAAAGGAATTCTGACTCATGGTACCAGTCAAATGTTTGGACACACCTACTCCTTCCAGAGTTTTTCTTTATTTTTACTTTTTTCTACATTGTAGGATAATAGTGAAGTCATCATATGAAATTACACTTATGGAATCACGTAGTAACCAAAAAATTGTTAAACAAATCAAAATATATTTTATATTTGAGATTCTTCAAAGTAGCCACCGTGTGCATTAAAGAACGCTTTGCACACTCTTGGCATTCTCTCAACCAGCTTCATGAGGTAGTCACCTGGAATACATTTCCATTAACAGGCATGCCTTGTTAAAAGTTCATTTGTGGAATTTCTTTCCTTCTTAATGCTTTTTCGACAACAATTTGTGTTGTGACAAGGTAGAGTTGGTATACAGAACATAGCCCTATTTGTCAAAAGACCAAGTACATATTATGGCAAGAACAGCTCAAATAAGCAAAGTGAAACAACAGTCCATCATTACTTTAAGACATGAGCCAGTTTCATCATAGAGCTTGATGCACTTGTAGAAACTTTCAAAGTTCTTGTAATTTCCCGCATTGACTGACCTTCATGTCTTAAAGTAATGATGGACTGTCATTTCTCTTTGCTTATTTGAGCTGTTCTTGCCATAATATGGACTTGGTATTTTACCAAATATGCCTATATTCTGTATAACACCCCTACCTTGTCATAACACAAGTGATTGGCTCAAATGCATTAAGAAGTAAAGAAATTCCACAAATGAACTTTTAAGAAGGCACACCTGTTATTTGAAATGCATTCCAGGTGACAACCTCATGACGCTGGTTGAGAGAATGCCAAGATCAAATGATGGCTACTTTGAAGCATCTCAAATATAAAATATACTTTGATTTGTTTAACACTTTTTTGGTTGCTACATGATTCCATATGTGTTATTTCATAGTTTTGATGTTTTCACTATTGTCCTACAATAAAATTGTACAAATAAAGAAAAACCCTTCAATGAGTAGGTGTGTCCAAACTTTTGACTGTCACTGTACATGTAGGTATGCAAAATCAGATCAGAAGACAACACTTTTCATACACAAGCAATCTTTCAGATGCCATACAGTGATATGTCTTGTGCACAGAGCATCAGACCATAGCCTCACGTCATTGTCAACTTCTCAGATCATGGATCGTTAAGATACCTGGTCACCATAGTCAGTCAGTGATGAGAAATTGCCAGTGTTCATGACATCAAACAGCCAAAATGTACACTAACAAAACTACAAAGCAAATGAAGTTCAGGGTAACTGTCAGAGTGGAGATTAAAAGCCTGACATTCCATGGCTGCCTTCCAGACAAAAGGATACAAAGTGATATTAGTCTGCTTACGCAAACAAAGGTGAGGAGGTGTATTTGATTGCGCAACGCTTGAACGTGTGTGTATGTGTGTGTTTGTCATGACAATGGATTGGATTCTTTGAATTGGCAACACTGCAAACCATGCAGGTACACTCTTCCGTGACTGACAGTTGACATAATCGCTACCTTCAAGTCTGGCAGAGCTCACAGTTCTTTATGGTGAATAAAATGCAAATGTACAAACAACAATATCTGCACCCGAGTTGGGGTCAAATATGCCAGCTAATACTACTTTGTCTATTAAAGTGAAGCTATGGATGACTGAAAACTACCTTGTTATGTTTCAAACCTGCCATGTCAATGTATGGCTCATACAGGCATAATAAACCATCTGCAGTCATCTCCCAGCAGAGAAAGGCAAAGAATCCTTACATTCTAATCTGACATCATTTAGTGCACGGGATCTGCAGGCGTGTGTGTTCCTGTCATGTAGTGAAGGCGCGTTCTGAAGCAAAACAGATTACCTGGCTGCATGCACTTATTTCTGTAAAATTTCAATTAAACGCAGTCTCAAATAGCTGCCTGTCCCAACCTCCTAAGGATTTGACCCTTTTTTTCAATTTCTGCTTAAAATGACATACCCAAATCTAACTGCCTGTAGCTCAGGACCTGAAGCAAGGATATGCATACTCTTGATACTATTTGAAAGGAAACACTTTGAAGTTTGTGGAAATGTGAAATGAATGTAGGAGAATAACACATTAGATCTGGTAAAAGATAATACAAACAAAAAAAACATGTGTTTTCAATTCTTTCTTTTTTTTTATCATCTTTGAAATGCAAGAGAAAGGCCATACTCTCAGATAGGAGTGTAGGTGTAATTTAGATTTTGGATGATGGTAGCAGTGTGTGTGCAGAGTTTCAGATTGATCCAGTGAAGCATTACATTACATTATGCCAGGAGTTTGCCTAAAAGTGCCAAAATGGTCAATTGATACATAACTATAGAGAAAATACAAAAATGCTATGGTGATAAAAAAACATGTACGTTTACACACATCCAGGAATGTCACACATGATGGATAATTATCTTCCCTAGAGAAAAAACACTAACCTTCACACATCTAGAGGGCTGGGCAGAGGTGGGTGTGGGGCCAGAGACCGCAGGAGTTCAAACTGTAGAACCCAGTTCCTACATTATAGTATAAAAATAGATTTTATCAAACAAAACTATGCTACATTCTATCTCTGGGATGCTCAGGATGAAAAATCAGAGCAAGATTACTGAATGTAAGGTACATTATTTACCTTCAGAGGTGAATGTATCAAACCAGTTGCTGTGATGAAAGTGTTTTGTTGTTGTGCACTCTCCTCAAACAATAGCATGGTATTTCTTCACTGTAATAGCTTCTGTAAATTGGACACTACAGTTAGATTAACAAGAATTTAAGCCTTCTGCCCATATAAGACATGTCTATGTCCTGGAAAGTTGGCTGTTACCAACAATGTCGTTCTAGTCACATTAGTGCACATTTAACAACAATCATCCCGGTTTAGGGACACCAATCCTGTAGTAGGGCAACGGCACACATTTCAGCAAGTAAACACCTGTTTCAAATCAAATCCAGGTCTAAACAAATTTCTTAAGAGGTTATCATGAATTACTATGACTTGTTTACGAAATGTAATGTTTGATTTGTTACATTAAATAATTCTGTAAATAATCAGTTTTTATCCCAGGAAGAAACTGCTAGCCATTGGTTGCTAACAGCTGAGAACTGCAAGCTAACTGGCATGGAAATGCACAAAAGCTGTGTGCATTAAGGAAAAAGACGCCTGGCTCAAATAGAAGCAAAATAGAAGCAGAACATGATGTGTGCTAAAGATGGCATTGTAGCCAGACAAACACATTAGAAGATAATTGTCAACTTGATCAGAAACTCTGTGCTCACTACCTGTATATCATAAATGGTGTCGCTGGTGTATTTTGTTTGAATTTTGGAATATATTGCAAAATAGGCTATAAGGTTTTATCAGGAGCGCGTCCATCCATTTATAACTTTCGCAAATCATGACAGAACACACATACAACTTGATGCACTCCAGAAATGTATACTGCAAATGTTCAGCCTCCCCATTTTTTCCACTACCACTCCCTCCTCTGATTGGAGTAAAACTTTGAAATGCAATCCACTTCAATCAGCGTAGATGAAGGTGAGAAGACAGGTTAAATAAGTATTTGTAAGCCTTGAAAGAATTGAGACATTGATTGTGTATGTGTGCCATTCAGAGGGTGAATAGGCAAGACAAAATATTTAAGTGCCTTTGAATGGGGTATGGGAGTAGGTGCCAGGCACACTGGCTTGTGTTAAGAACTGCAATGCTGATGGGTTTTTCACGCTCAACAGTTTCCCGTGTGTATCAAGAATGGTCCACCACCCAAATCACATCCAGTCACCTTGACACAATTGTGGGATGCATTGGAGTCAACATGGGCCAGCATCTGTGGAACGCTTTCAACACATTGTAGAGTCCATGCCCCAATGAATTGAGGCTGTTCTGAGGGCAAAATGGGGTTACAACTGTTATGGAAAGCAAGTCTCTTCTTATTCTTATTGGTGCCCAATAGTAGTGGTTTCTTTGCAGTTACAGTATTCGACCATGAAGGTCTGATTCATGCAGTCTCCTCCGGGAAGCATTTATTTGGGCTGCAAACTGAGGTGCAGTTAACTATAATGAAAGTTAACTGAGTTAACTGAGTTAACTCTGGGTCTTCCTTTCCTGTGGCGGTCCTCATGAAAGCCAATTTCATCACAGTGCTTTATGGCTTTTGCGACTGCACTTGAATAAACTTTCAAAGTTCTTAAAATGTTCCGGATTGACTGACTTTCCTGTTTTAAAGAAATGATGGACTGTCATTTCTCTTTGCATATTTGAGCTGTTCTTGCCATAATATGGACTTGGTATGTTACCAAATAGGGCTATCTTCTGTATTCCACCCATACTTTGTCACAAAACAACTGATTGGCTCAAATGCATTAAAAAGGAAATCAATTCCACAAATTAACTTTTAAGTAGTCACCTAAAATGCATTCCAGGTGACTACCTCATGAAGCTTGATGAGAAAATGCCAAGAGTGTGCAAAGCTGTCATCAGGGCAAAGTTGCTACTTTGAAGAATCTTTGAAGAATCTCAAATATAAAATATATTTTGATCTGTTTAACACTTTTTTGGTAACTACATGATTCCATGTGTTATTTCATAGTTTTGATGTCTTCAATATTATTCTACAATGTAGAAAATAGTAAAAAAATTAAGAAAAATACTTGAATGAGTAGCTGTGTCCAAACGTTTGACTGGTGCTGTATGTAGAATTGAAGTCAGAAGTTTACATACACTTAGGTTGGAGTCATTAAAACTTGTTTTTCAACCACTCCACAAATGTCTTGTTAACAAACTATAGTTTTGGCAATTCGGTAAGGACATCTACTTCATGCAAGACCTCACATGGCAGCTTCGTTAAATAGTACCCGCAAAACACCAGTCTCAACATCAACAGTGAAGAGGCGACTCCGGTATGCTGGCCTTCTAGGTAGAGTTCCTCTGTCCAGTGTGTGTTCTTTTGCCCATCTAAATCTTTTATTTTTATTGGCAAGTCTGAGATATGGCTTTTTCATTGCAACTCTGCCTAGAAGGCCAGCATCCTGGAGTCGCCGCTTCACTGTTGAGGTTGAGACTAGTGTTTTGCGGGTACTATTTAATGAAGCTGCCATTTGAGGTCTTGTGAGGCATCTGTTTCTCAAACTAGACACTCTAATGTACTTGTCCTCTTGCTCAGTTGTGCACTGGGGCCTCCCACTCCTCTTTCTATTCTGGTTAGAGCCAGTTTGCTCTGTTCTGTGAAGGGAGTAGTACACAGCATTGTACCAGATTAAGCATTTCACTATACTTGTGCATGTGACAAATAAAACTTGAAAATTGAAGCCAGTGTAGTGTGCAGAGGAGCAGTGTGACATGGGAGAATTTGGGATGGTTGAACACCAGGTGGGCTGCAGCATTCTGGATTAGTTTCAGGGAATTGATGGCACAAGTAGGGATCCCGGCCAACAGAGAGTTACAGGTGTCTAGACTGGAGATGACAAGAGCCTGGATTAGGACCTGCGCCGCTTTCTGTGTGAGGTAGGGTCATACTTTATAGATGTTGTAGAGCATGAACCTGCAGCAACGAGTCACTGCTTTGTCGTTTGCAGAGAACAACAGGGTGAAAAGATTTGGCATGGGTCCTCAGATCCTCAAAAGGTTTTACAGCTGCACCATCACTGCCTGGTATGGAAACTGCTCGGCCTCCGACTGCAAGGCACTACAGAGGGTGGTGCGTACAGCCCAGTACATCACCGGGGCCAAGCTTCCTCCCATCCAGGACCTCTATACCAGGCAGTGTCAGAGGAAGGCCCTAAAAATTGTCAAAGACTACAGCCACCCTAGTCATAGACTGTTCGCTCTGCTACCGCAGGGCAAGCGCTACCGGAGCGCCAAGTCTAGGTCCAAGAGGCTTCTAAACAGCTTCTACCCCCAAGCCATAAGACTCCTGAACATCTAATCAAATGGATACCCAGACTACTTGCATTGTCCCCTCCCCCCCTTCTACGCTGCTGCTACTCTCTGTTATTAGTCACTTTAATAACCCTACCTACATGTACATATTACATCAATTACCTCGACACCGGTGCCCCCACACATTGACTCTGTACTGGTACCCCCTGTATATTGTTTCTCTATTGTTATTTTACTGCTGCTCTTATTTATTTGTTAATTTTATCTCTTACTTTTTTTAGGTATCTGCCAGGTTACACAGAGATGCATGTCACCACCTGGGTGTCAGAAGGGGGGAAGGACAAAAGTAGTTGAGTCTGTATAGCAATGATAGGAGAGACCACGTGAGGATATGACGGAGCCGAGTGACTTGGTGTATAAAGAAAAAAAGAGTGAGAGCATGTGGTACCGATCCAGATCCTCTCCAAATCACCTGGTAGGAGCGTCCTGCCAGAAAGGATGGGCCGGGGCTTTGCCAAGTGCACCCACTGTCCAGAGCATCCACTGATGAGAGTGGCCATTCGTATTATCTTTGTATTGTATTGTTTTGAAAAAGTTTTTTAAAAATTGTTTGCAGAGCCTGAGACGCCTAGCCGTGAAACGATGGTGAGGAGGATCTTATGGTTCACAGTGTTGAAAGCAGTGGATAGATCTAGGAGGATTAGATCAGAGGAAGGAGAGTCAGCTTTGGCAGAGCGGAGCTCCTCCGTGACACAGTGGAGAGCGGTTTCAATTGAGTAGTCAGGGATGAGTTTATGAGGGAAGTGAGGATTGGGATAAGGTCTCCAGAGACAGGAGGAGGGGATGGGGTCGAGCGGGCCAGTTGTCAGGCGGCTGGACCTCACTAGTCACAGGATTTCATCTGGAGAGAAAGGGCGAAAAGGTTAAGGCGTCATGGCCATGTTTTGGGTTAGAGGGTGCTGCCAAATCCAAGCCCGATGGGGCCTCGGCGTTATACATCGGGTTAGGGCCGTGTAGGGCCTGTTTTTAATCAACAACTACAGTACGAGTAGGGCTCGGGTATCACTAACATTTTGAAGCTGAGCCATTTGTTTGCGCTCTGCTGCGCAGTACAGTCGCATCTGACTAAGATCATAACATGGTGATAGAAGTGTTTATACCTCCTCAAATGTGTCAGGAGAGATAAAAATAAATAAATGTTCCTTGAGTTTAGAGTGACCAAAAGTAGTGAACAGATAACTGCTCTCATGTCTCTTCGTTCGTTGAGCAGAGCGAGATACTTTTGAGGAGATGAGAAACTCCATTGGAATCGTATTAACACCCACTGTGTACGTTGATCATGCTACATCAATAGGACACACGGTGCATTCTGGGCGATTCTGGGACAAGGAGAGCTCTCCTTCAAGGATTGAATAGTAGTCAATTGGGCGCTCACTCAAAAACGCAACATTAGCATGAATTTCGCTAACAAGAAGTACAACATTACAAATCATTTCTGAGATGTGAGATAATTAACTTGCTATCTGTAATATTGTATAGCCGGAACAGTGACATACTTTCGAAGAAAATAGGCACGTTTCTCAAAATACCCAGAATTTGAGAAGGGGTTGTTTGACGATTAGTTTAGCAACAGCGTGACACAGCATGACAACGTGAATGTGATTGGTTGACAGTCTGCTGGGGGGGGGGGCATTATACGTTCCTCCATTCTTGCCCAATGGGAATCCTATCTCCTTCTTCCTCTAATGTTTATGTAAGGCGTAGGGTAGTACTGTGAGAGTGGGACCAGTGGACTCAATAGGCTGAGTGAATGATGAGTGGATATCATCAACCTTCTTTTCAGCACTGCATCTGTTCATATAGGTCCTCATATTAAGCAAAATCATCTGTCAGTTCAGACACTAGTGCCATTTTACATTTGCTTCCATTGCCTGTCATTTTGAATGTAACTGGCATTGCATGAGTTATCACCATTTGATAAAGAAAGAGTAAATTGCTCAGCTTAAATGAGAGGGCTATCCACAGGTCAACTCCAATCTCAACATTGTTCTTTGCAACTGTCGAACATGCAAACAAACAACAACCCACCAACGTTCCTAGAAAAGTTCCCCCCTGTTTAAATATTGACACTGTCCCACCAGAGGTTATAGCTCAAGAGGTTGACCAAACTGAAGGAAAAACTAAAAGGCTTTATGGATATAAATTCAATTGTACAAAAGGGCAAGGGAAAATCCAATCAAAACCTTGATACGTTATCTTAATGGCAACCCATCATTCAGGGCAGAGCCCCATCTGTTTTGAGCCCTACACTTTTAGGTAAATAAAGAAATAATACTTTTGGGGGGGGGCTTGTCAGTTTTGCTTGTTATTTTGGCATTAATACGTGTCACATATCAGTTTGCAAACAATGTAAAATAAATGTCATTGAGTTAATAAAGCTGAGTACAAAGATGGCGTCTTTTTTGCTTTCTTGGGTAAGGCAGCTCCAAAATGCAGGTGTTTCAGCCTAGCTTAGTGCTTTCTGTGGTGGTGGGGGTAACCAGAAGAAAATACAGAGCGTTGCGCGTGATTGGCTCAGTTTCTGTCATCCATGGGACAGTACGTCATCAACAATTCTAAGGTTAGAGCTCGAAAATGTTTGCCCCTTGGGTTCTGCCATAGAGTTATATTAGAAGTGCCCATCCAAGAACACTCGTCATTGGCCACAGATAGAATGACATCAAATCACATTATATTTACAGTAGCTTTCATTGTCAACATCATACTTTCAAAATCTTAACTAGCAAGCTAGCAGTCGTCACCATGAATCAAGTCGACAATCAAATCCTTTTCAAGCCTTGTCATATGAAGAGAAAATAGAGATAAAACATGTCAGTGCTCATCGGCCCATGGACATAAACATTACACAACAAGTTGGAAATCTGTGAGTTCAAGACAACTGGGAACTGGGGAAAAACGAGCTCCGACTGGGAAAATACGTTTCGAACGGACATCCAACTCGGAATTGTAAATCCGGCATCTTTCTCTTTGATGACAAAATTTGCCCAGGAAGGACCGCCGCCCCACTTTCCTCTTCAAGCACATCACAACATGAGTCCAAAAATGTCTTATGCTGCTTCATAAATTATATACCATGCCAGAGAGAAATGTATATTGTAGCTAAAGTAACACTAAGTGTGTGTAGTGTAGTAAGCTGTTAGTAGCCCATGTGCCTCACCCTAATAATTTGGCCTATTTTCACCAACTCGGTATTGTAAACACATCGTTCGTGGCCGGTGTGTGCTTATTTACAACTTCTTTTGTACAGCTTTGACAGTGCTACTTACAGTAGTGGTGGCGCTTGGCTTACACGTGCAAAACCTTCACAAACAACATTCTACAACAGAATTGTGTTATTTGATTAAAAGCTCATTTAAGAATTGTGTCAAATGAAAAGTTTATTTAACGCGTCAAATAGTGTTATAAGACGTGTATCTTTTTTGACACGCAAAAAGGCCCCGACGGCGTTCAATATTCAGAGAAATTGTAATCATCGAATATTGTAAGATCTTTCATTGTCCATATATGTAAGAACGGCCCACGTTCTGAATTCTGTCGCTGTACATTTCAAAACTGCCGAACAAAAAGTTATATTGACTACGTCGTCTCTCGCTCATTAATGTCTGAATCGAAATTACCGCTTGTCGTGAGCTTATGCCACAGTTTTTACATCTCAATTGTCAGTGCCACATTTATTTAATCAAGTCAGCCATATCAGCTGTGTTTTTTATTTATTTTCTTTTTTTGTGATTTTTTTTGTAGAATTTTTACCCCTTTTTCTCCCCAATTTCGTGGTATCCAATTGTTGTAGTAGCTACTATCTTGTCTCATCGCTACAACTCCCGTACGGGCTCGGGAGAGACGAAGGTTAAAAGTCATGCGTCCTCCGATACACAAACCAACCAGCCGCACTGCTTCTTAACACAGCGCACATCCAACCCGGAAGCCAGCCGCACCAATGTGCCGGAGGAAACATTGTGTACCTGGCAACCTTGGTTAGCGCGCACTGCGCCTGTCCCGCCACAGGAGTCGCTGGTGCGCGATGAGACAAGGACATCCCTACCGACCAAGCCCTCCCTAACCCGGACGACGCTAGGCCAATTGTGCGTCGCCCCACGGACCTCCCGGTCGCGGCCGGTTACGACAGAGCCTGGGCGCGAACCCAGAGTCTCTGATGGCACAGGTTTTTTTTTTAAAGGCAGTAAATGAGGCTGAATGAACTGTAGCAGTGGTAAGGTGTTGGGACTCTGCTGTTGGGACATCTTGATGTAGGCCCTAACAGTTTGTGGGCACCGTTTGTCACCGTGATAGTGCAATTAATTTATTGTTTAGTGTTGTGTTGTTGCTTTGCTGGCATGCATCCTACATTTTTTGTTGTTTGCCCCACAAAGATTTAAAGTTAAAATCGCCACTGGGCCCACTACACTTTGCAGTGATAGACAGATTAACATCAGCCAATTATCATAGAATGCAGATTGCAAAGCTGTCTGCTTCCAACTGTCTGCTAACTGTCTGCAGCTTTTGTGCAATAGATTCTCCAGTACTCTAACCTTTAAACCTTCAACTCCAAAATTTCATAACTGTTCAAATTCACACACAAAAAAATTTGCATCTCTTGCCACAATTCTATGAGACCGTAAATAGCAGGCAAAGCCAGAGAAGGAGCAGGTCCTTGCCTGTTTACGTCGTTGTGTTGCTTCTATTTTGGTGATGTGGTCTCCTCTCCACCTCACCTTAAGGCTATGGGTACACAGCCTGCCAAACAGATGGCAACAAAAACATATAAAGACTGTCAATTAAAATAAGGAGGGAGTAAGGTTATCCAGAGGTGACGTTGAACCCAGAGGTGACGTTGAACCCATTTTGCCGTGTTCTATGCTGTGTTCCTACGCTATCTCAGTTAACCAAATATGATAACAATATCAATGTGGGCCCCATTCCATAACATTTTAGCAATTTTTGATTCTCCCTGACTGTCTAGTTTTTATTTTGTTAGTTTGCAACTATGAGTTTTTATTTATTTTTGCATTGCGTACTTCATATCTGGTTTTAGTCATTAAAGATTACTCTGAAAATGTTTCACCATATCTAAAAAAATGTTTTAAGTAATAACTCACAAATCTAGTCCTTTTCTGGAGTGGCGAAAAGTATTTAGAAATGAATATAGAGGAAACAATGTTGTATTTGTACAGTATCTCAAGAAACGGAGGTAGTAACAATATGTGACAAATGACTGCCTATGAGTTTTTAACCTCTTGGAGATAGTGAGACGCTAGCATCTCAAGTAGCCAATAGCCTCGGGAAATGCATAGTGCCAAATTCAAATCAAACGCGATTAATCAACAACTTGAAAGAATGATCCCATTTGGTGCCTTCAGAATGTGTTCATACCTCTAGACTTCTTCCACATTTTGTTGTGTTACAGCCTGAATTCAAAATGAATTAAATATTTTTTTCTCACGCATCTACACATGTTTTTAGGAGTATTTGCAAATGTATTGAAAATGAAATACAGAAATATCTACTTTACATAGGTATTCACACCCCTAAATCAATCATTTGTAGAAGCACCTTTGGCAGCGATTACAGCTGTGTGTATTTCTGGGTAAGTTTCTATGAGCTTTCCACACCTGGATTGTGCAACTTTTGCCCATTATATTCTTCAGAATTCTTCATGCTCTGTGAAATGTTTTGTTGAACATTGCTAGACAACTATTTGCCATAGATTTTCAAGTAGATTTAAATGAAACTGATACTCAACCACTCAGGAACATTCACTGTTTTCTTGGTAAGCAACTCCACTGTAGATTTGGCCTTGTGTTTGGGGTTATTGTCCTGCTGAAAGGTAAATTCATCTCCCAGTGTCTGGTAGAAAGCAGAGTGAACCAGGATTTACTATAAGATTTCGACTGCGCTTAGCTCCATTCCGTACATGTTTTATCCTGAAAAACTCCCCAGTCCTTAACAATTACAAGCATACCCGTAAAATGATTCAGCCACAACTGTGCTTGAAAATATGGAGAGTAGTACTCAGTAATGTGTTGTATTGGATTTGCAACAAACCTGCTTCATTCCATACCTCGAGCACTGCTGGCATCTCCAGGAGTTTTGCTTAATCTACTTAAATGCTACCTGTCTTCCCAGTAGCCTACTTGCTGTGTGAACTGCTGACTGCTCATAACTTGCAGAGGATTGTTGACACAGTTGATTGTTGCTGGATCCCAGGAATAAAAATACACTAACCAAGATCAAGGGGCAGGGCAATTTGTAACTTGTTTTGGTAATCAGCGGCTGTATTGGAGGGGGGGGGGGGTTCTCCTGTCCTAGACACTAAGCAATTAGTGTTAGTACTTCAGTCTACCCTGGTTTCTCAGCGACAGCTGTAGGCGGCATTTGTGTCAGTGCGGGGTTGTCTGCAAAATTAAGACCAATAGTGAAACAAAGACGGGTCGCCGAGTTGTTCTTCTGAGTTATTTGAGGAAGGAAAGAGAGGAAGGCTCCACACCACTCCCTTACTTGAGTATCATACCTAGTTATTTTCTGATTATCAAATATGTTTTGCATTTTGCAGCTTTGTCAATTATGTGACCGGCAGCCTTGACTTTTGGGCCCTGACTGAGACATAGCTCACCCCAGAGAACACCGCAACTCAAGCTGCTCTCTATTCATCTGACTATGTTTTCTCTCATAGTCCAAGAGCATCTGGTCGTCGCTGTGGTGGCACAGGGCTACTCATTTCTCCTAACTGAAGATTTTCTTGTTTCTCCCTCTCAGCTGTCCACCTGCTCATTTGAATTCCATGCTGTCACTGTCACTTGTCCACTCAAGCTTAACATTGTTGTCATCTATTGCCCACCATGTGCCCTTGGAGAGTCCCTCAATGAGCTTAATATCTTGATAAGCTAATTTCATAGTAGGTGACTTCAACCTCCTGACCTCTGTCTCCAACTATTTTTTCCCCTCCTTGCCTCTTTTGACCTCATCCTTTCCCAAGCCCCTCCTACTCACAAGGCAGGCAATACAGAGGGTAGTGCGTACGTCCCAGTACATCACTGGGGCCAAGCTTCTTGCCATCCAGGACCTATACCAGGCTGTGTCAGAGGAAGGCCCTAAAAATTGGTGAAGACTCCAGCGCCAAGTCTTGGTCCAAGAGGCTTCTAAACATCTTCTACCCCCAAGCCATAAGACTCCTGGACATCTGATCAAATGGCTACCCAGACTATTTGCATTGCCCCAACCCTTTGACGCTGCTGCTACTCCCTGTTATTGTCTATGCATAGTCACTTTAATAACAATGCCTACATGTACATATTACCTCAATTACCTCGACTAACAGACTAACTCGGTACCTGCTGTATGTAGCCTCGCTATTGTTTTTTTTTTACTAGTGCTCAGATGGTCATGCACCATTACAATCTTCACTCTCTCTCTCCCTCCACCTACACTCTCCTCTTCTATCCTATCATCTGTCCCTTCTGCTAAATCCTTCTCCCTCCTATCTCCTGATTCTGCCTCTTCGACCCTCTTCGACCCCTCTCCGCATACACCAAGTCACTCAGCTCCGCCATATCCTCACATGGTCTCTCCTATCATTGCTATGCGGTTGACACTCAACTACTTTTCTCCTTCCCCCTTCTGACACCCAGGTGGCGACTCACATCTCTGCGTGCCTGGCAGGTATCTCAGCTTGGATGTCGGCCCTCCACCTCAAGCTCAACCAAGAGAAGACAGAGCTGTTCTCTTCTCGGGAAAGGCTTGTCTGCTCAAAGACCTCTCCATCATGGTTGAAAACTCCCAAAAACCTTGGCGTGACCCTGGACAACACCCTGATGTTCTCTGTAAACATTAAAGCAGTGACTCGCTCCTGCAGGTTCATACTCTACAACATCCATAGAGTATGACCTTACCTCATACTGAAGCGTCACATGTCCTAATCCAGGCACTTGTCCTCTCCCATCTGAACTACTGCAACTCTCTATAGGTTGGTCTCCCATCAAACCCCTGCAACTTACCCAGAACGCTGTAGCCCACCTAGTTTTCTACCTTTCCAAGTTCACCCATGTGACTCCACTCCTCTGCACACTCCACTGGATTCCAGTTGAAGCTTGCTTCCACTACAAGACCATGGTGTTTTGCCTACGGAACAGCAAGAGGGAGTGTACCTCCCCACCTTTGGGCTATGCTGAAACCCTACAACCCAACCTGAGCACTCCATTCTGCCACCTCTGGTTTCTTGGCCCTCCCACCCATACGGGAGGGCAGCTCCCACTCAGCCCAGTCCAAGCTCTTCTCTGTCCTGGCACCCGAATGGTGGAACCAGATTCCTCCTGAAGCTAGAACAGCAGTCCCTGCTAATCTTCCGAAAGCACCTGAAACCCTTCTTCTTCTAAGAGTATCTTAAATAATCCCGTTCCTCACCTAGACCCCCCCCCCCCCTTCTATTCAGGACAAAAAGTGAATTGCTTTTCCACATTTTTTGCAGTATTACTTTAGTGTCTTCTTTTCACATTGTCAATTAGGTTAGTATTGTGGAGGAACTACCATGTTGTTGATCCTTCCCCAGTTTTCTCCTATCACAGCCATTCAACACTAACTGTTTTAAAGTCACCATTGGTTTCATGGTGAGAATCCTGAGCAGTTTCCTTCCTCTATGTCAACTGATTTAGGAAGGACCCCTGTATCTTTGTAGTGACTGGGTATATTGATACACCGTCTAAAGTGCAATTAATAACTTGCACCATGCTCAAAGGGATCTTCAATGTCTGTTTTTCTTGTACCCATCTACCAATAGGTGCCCTTCTTTGTGAGGCATTGGAAAACCTCCCTGGTCTTTGTGGTTTAATCTGTGTTTGTAATTCACTGCTCAACTGAGGGACTGATCACAGATAATTGTATGTGTGGGGTACAGAGATGAGGAAGTCATTAAAAAAATCATGTTAAATACTGTTATTGAGTCCATGCAACTTATTATAGAACTTGTTAAGCACATTTTTACTCCTGAACTTATTTAGGCTTGCCATAGAAAAGGGGTTGACTTATTGACTCAAGACATTTCACCTTTTCATTTTTTTTAAATACATTTTACCCCCTTTTCTCCCCAATTTTGTGGTATCCAATTGTTGTTAGTAATTACTATCTTTTATCATCGCTACAACTCCCGTACGGGCTCGGGAGAGAAGAAGGTTGAAAGCCATGCGTCCTCCGAAACACAACCCAACCAAGCCACACTGCTTCTTAACACAGCAGAGGAAGGAAGCACCTGGCTACCTTGCTTAGCGTACACTGCGCCTGGCCCGCCACAGGAGTCGCTGGTGCACAATGAGACAAGGATATCCCTACCAGCCAAGCCCTCCCTAACCCGGACGACGCTAGGCCAATTGTACATCGCCCCACGGACCTCCCGGTCATGGCCAGCTGTGACAGAGCCTGGGCATGAACCCAGGGTCTCTGGTGGCACAGCTAGCACTGCGATGCAGTGCTCTAGACCACTGCGCCACCCGGGAGGCCTCACCTTTCCATTTTTAATTCATTTGTAGAAATTTGGAAAAACATAATTCAATTTTGCGATTATGGGGTATTGTAAGTAGGCCATTGACAAATAAAATCCAAGTTGATCAATTTTAAATTCAGGCTGTAACACAACAAAATGTGGCAAAAGTCCAGGGCTGTGAACACTTTCTCAAGGCCCTGTAAATACCTACTTCTCTTACATCTGTATAAGTTCAGCTGTGAACTTTGAAAAGGTTTCTGAATAACTTAATACATTGTTCTCAGCGACTGCTCTCGATGAGTCTTATGGACTGCAGAGAACACACTGTAACTGTGCTTGTCTCTGGTACACTGTGGCACAGAAAGTTACAGTTTATGGGGTACAATGTGGTACATATGATCAAGTTCCAACTTTGAAGTTTGTCATTGCATTGTACAACTATGTTGGTATCACCCGGAGGGATTTATTAATTCACAAGTCTCGTCCAACTGTACAATGGACGTTCGTCATTGAGAGATCTTACGTAAGAAGAGGTAATTGGCAGGTTGTGAGTGGGGAAAGATCTGGAAACTGTGTAGAGATACTAGCAGCCATTGAAATGCAATGCTAATTTATCATGCTGTCTTTTTGTATACAGAAAAATGATGGACATCTATGAATACTTCTACACCTGCATTGCTTGCTGTTTGGGGTTTTAGGCTGGGTTTCTGTACAGCACTTTGGGATATCAGCTGATGTACGAAGGGCTATATAAATAAATTTGATTTGATTTGAATACAGTAGGAATATAGCAGATATAACGACTGAGTTAGTGCGAAACATGCATTTATTTAGTTGTGAGGGGTCTATTGTTTCTTGTGGAACCATAAATGGGTCTGGGACTTGATATCAAGGCGATTATCCCTAACATTCTACAAATCCCTAACTGTGCTTCAAATGATGCAGCCATAACGACTGACGAGACAATTATGTAACCACTAAACCTGTGTGGCTGCAATTGATGTATTGTCACTTTTCTCCTTGCAGTAACTGGGTCACTGAGTTGAATGACTCTCAGCTGAGCTGTGATTGAGGTGTGAGGGTCTATAAAAAGTAGCATGTGAAGGGCCTGACTGAGAATAAACTATGTACAGTATGATATTTTCTGTAGCAAAACAAGGTAAAAAGAAAAAATATGCATGTGGTGTTCCCATAGGACATGATACTGTACATGTTGCCCTTGCTTATCATGTCAGAGATATATTTGACAATCTAAAGTTTCGCAAGACACGATTCCTCTCAAACTCATGAAACACCACCAGCAGATTTAGGCTTTATCTAGCCTCTGGGCCCACCTAGTTTGACGTTAGTGGTTGGTGCGTGGTGTGGTGTGGATCTACAATGAGATGTTTATCTGATCCCTCGCTCGACCATGGTGTGGGCTTGTTAGCTCTCCTAGCACAGCTGCTAACGTAGCCAGAGTCTGTCAGTAACAGCTTATACAGATCTGTCTCTCTCTGGCCTGGCCCTTCACACGCTAGCCCTCCCTCCACAAGGGCCACACCACCAGAGCCTATAGGAGAATAAAGAGAGGGAAATGATTGATACCCATTCTAAATGCTTTAGCTGTCTGTTATCACTCACCCTGTTATGACGCTGCCCTCATTCAACACTGAGGATTTTTTCTTCTCTCGAGAGGCTAAATCGTATCCCTGATCTCCCCCTCTCTCTGCACTTTACATCAGCCTCACCTACAGTACAGTGCTGCTGCCTTCTTGGCAGCGGTTTCACCCCTTCCCCCCTTTTTCTTTTTGTCTAAACACGAAAGAGGAGCCAAACACCGTACTCACGCAGAGGGCTTGCACGAGATGTACCGCTTAACCGCCGTACCACAGTGCCCCTCCAGCATCGCCTGCTACCCTACACCTCTCCACCCCATTCTGGTTTCCTTCAGGTCGGGCAGAGGAGGACCTGTTTCTCCCTATGACTGGATTAAACCAGAAAGCCCTGGAACCCTCTGCGCTGAAAGACTAATTGGCTTCTAAGATGCAACTGTAATAAAAAAATGGAATGCTGTTGTGTCAGTCAAGTGTATTTTTATACTTTTCACCTTTTCACCTTTGCAAACAGCCAGGAGTCTTTCTCTCTTTCTCTCTCTCTCTCTCTCTCTCTCTCTCTCTCATCCCAATGGGTTTTCAATTTCTTCTCTCTCTCTCTTTTTTAATTTGTTCCAATGGGTTTTCAATTTCTTCTCTCTCAATATCTCTTTTCATTTGTCCCAATGGGTTTTCAATTCCTTCTCTCTCTCTTTTCATTCTTTCCTATGGGTTTTCAATTCCTTCTCTCTCTCTCTCTCTCTCTCTATCTCTCTCTCTTTTAATTTGTCCTATTGGATTTTCAATTCCTTCTCTTTCTCTCTCTCTTTTCATTCATCCCAATGATTTTTTAATTCTCTCTCTCTCCTACTCTAAACCAATGGCTAGGTGCCCTTCGGCTGACTCAGTAACAATCTAGAGAAGATATTAGTCATCTTACCTGGAGATGTCCGTCATCCTGTATAGCCGACACAAGACCATAACCAAGTCTTTTTAAATGAATCTCTTCATCAAGGACCACACACATGCAGCGATAGAATCCTAACACTTTGCATGGTGCGATGCTATCCCTTCAATCAACACCCTTTGGACACACCTTCTCATTCAATGGTCTTTCTTTATTTTCACTATTTCCTGAATTGCATAATAATAGTCAATACATCAAAACTATGAAATAACAAATATGGAATCATGCTGTAACCAAAAAAAGTGTTAAACAAATCCAAATATACTTTAGATTATTCAAAGTAGCCACACTTTGTCTTGATGACAGCTTTGCATTCTCTCAAAGGGTAGTCAAATGGAATGCTTTTCCAACAGTCTTGAAGGATTTCCCACATATGCTGAGCACTTGTTGGCTGCTTTTTCTTCACTCTGCGGTCCAACTCATCCCAAACCATCTCAACTGGGTTGAGGTCAGGAGATTGTAGAGGCCAGGTCATCTGATGCAGCACTCCATCACTCTCCTTATTGGTCAAATAGCCCTTAAACAGCCTGGAGGTGTGTTGGGTCATTGTCCTGTTGAAAAACAAATGATAGTCTCACTCAGCGCAAATCAGATGGGATGGCGTATTGCTGCAGAATGCTGTGGTAGCCATGCTGGTTAAGTGTGCCTTGAATTCTAAATGTATCACTCAGTGTCACCAGCAAAGCACCCCCACACCATCACACCTCTCAAATTTGTTAAAGGACCATGAAGGCCTGATTCACGCAGTCTCCTCTGAACAGTTAATGTTGAGATGTGTGAGGTGCAAACTGAGGTGCAGTTAGCTACCGATTTCTGTGGCCGGTAACTCTGATGAACTCATCCTCTGCAGCAGAGATAACTCTGGGTCTTCCTTTCCTGTGGCGGTCCTCATGAGAGCCAGTTTTATCATAGCGTTTGATTGTTTTTGCGACTCGAATGGAAGAAACTTTCAAAGTTCTTGAAATGTTCTTGATTCACTGACCTTCACGTTTTCAACTAATGATGGACTGTTATGATGGACCCTGACTCCGGGGGTGTCCTCGGATGGGGCCACAGTGTCTCCTGACCCCTCCTGTCTCAGCCTCCAGTATTTATGCTGCAGTAGTTTATGTGTCGGGGGGCTGGGGTCAGTTTGTTATATCTGGAGTACTTCTCCTGTCCTATTCGGTGTCCTGTGTGAATCTAAGTGTGCGTTCTCTAATTCTCTCCTTCTCTCTTTCTTTCTCTCTCTCGGAGGACCTGAGCCCTAGGACCATGCCCCAGGACTACCTGACATGATGACTCCTTGCTGTCCCCAGTCCACCTGGCCATGCTGCTGCTCCAGTTTCAACTTCCACCTGACTGTGCTGCTGCTCCAGTTTCAACTGTTCTGCCTTATTATTATTCGAACCATGCTGGTCATTTATGAACATTTGAACATCTTGGCCATGTTCTGTTATAATCTCCACCCGGCACAGCCAGAAGAGGACTGGCCACCCCACATAGCCTGGTTCCTCTCTAGGTTTCTTCCTAGGTATTGGCCTTTCTAGGGAGTTTTTCCTAGCCACCGTGCTTCTACACCTGCATTGCTTGCTGTTTGGGGTTTTAGGCTGGGTTTCTGTACAGCACTTTGAGATATCAGCTGATGTACGAAGGGCTATATAAATACATTTGATTTGATGACTGTTGTTTCTCTTTGCTTATTTGAGCTGTTCTTGCCATAATATGGACTTGGTCTTTTACCAAATAGGGTTATCTTCTGTATTCCACCCCTACCTTGTCACAAACACAGCTGATTGGCTCAAATGCATTAAGAAGGAAAGCAATTCTACAAATGAACTTTTAACAAGGCGCACCTGTTAATTGAAATGTGTTCCAGCTGACTACCTCATGAAGCTGGTTGAGAAAATGACAGAAGTGTGCAAAGCTGTCATCAAGGTAAAGGGTGGCAACTTTGAAGAATCTCAACTAAATGTTATATTTGCATTTGTTTCACATTTGTTTCACTTTTCTGGTTAATACATGATTCCATATGTGTTATTTCATAGTTGTGATGTCTTTATTACTGATGTATTACTCTACAATGTAGAAATAGTCCAAATAAAGAAAAACACTTGAATGAGTAGGTGTGTTAAAACCTTTGACTGGCACTGTACATCTACTACATACTCCTTATGCAGTGGCTCTGTTCGTGCCCATAAATAATCTTTACAACATGCCATCTCCCCCATCCATCACATAGTGGCAGGCTGACGCCTCAAATAACTGATTTCTAATTGCAGACTGACAGCACAGTCAATCGTCAGCGAGTGTTCATTCCTCTGATGTTTATTGAAACCGTTAAAACAAGGGAGGTTGTGCTAGTCGTTTAGCATTTGACTCCTTGACCCTGTGTGGTGGAGTTCTCATGCACGTCGTTGCAGTATTTCTGCGAGGTGAAGCGTTGATTGCTTCATTTAGACGAGACTACCTTTGAGAGATGTACAGGCACCATGTTCCTCCTCACCGGTAATTAACCTTCTCCCTTTGTTATTTGAAATTGTGGGTTTTGACACCTTTCTGTTGCCACCTAGTTGTCACGTGAGGAGACCACATTACCAAAATAGAAACTTCTTCCAGCCAACAACAGGCAAGGGCATGCTCCCTCTAAAACAGTTTGGTACTTTTTCACACGGGAGGGCATGAAAAAACCTGAACTATGTTCACCGCTATCTTCACATCATTACACTATATGAAAGCGTTGTAAAAGCCTTTGTAAGCTGACCTTGCTAGTATTTATATCATAACAGAAGAAAATACAAAGTTGAACACTTGGCTCAAAGACCTCCAGAAGAGACTGTGTAAAGATAAAGGACCGTGCTTTGCCTTTAAAAGTGTTTCTTATAAACCAATGCTTTTGAAACGCAACGTCATCTAAAAGAACAGCGACACCTGTTTCTATATACTGCGAAGATTGTTACAAAATGTGGTTTCTATATCTGCACAACAAAGTAGGACCGTGACCAATATGAAGAAACAGCCTTCATTGTAAAGTCGTTGTTATTACCAAGAGCACACAGACACACGTTTGTGCAAAACCATAAAGCTCCAGTTGAACACGAGGCACTGGAAAGGTGGTTTGGAAACAGTGCTGTCAAAACACTAATTATTGGCTGATGGAATATGCTGGGCTGGAATGCATTGTACAACGAGGATAAAACGCAGTAGCTGTCAGTAAGAACATGAAGGAGTGTCTGGAATCACCCTGGAATTCCCAGTTCTATTTTGAGCCTTGCTTTTAGTCGATCTCCGCTCGGTGAAGTGATTCAGTGGTCTTTAATACTTTCATCCACGTAATCTGCGGGGAAAACATTGGAACATCTACCCAAGTTAGCATCAGCGTGGCACACGTAAGAAACGTTTTGGTTGCTCAGAGGGAGAGAGACACAACCTTTTGAGCTGAAGCTATGCAGACTTACCGCTTGGCAGGTATACGATCCACAGACGAGGATATTTTTAGACCGGGCTGGGCAATTAGCTGAGACAGTTTACATTACTGAAATACTTATTAAGGTCAACATTTCTAACTTTAACAGATGTTTCTAGATGGCCTGTGATAAACAAAATATAATAAAAAATAAAAAGAGTTTAAGTATTTTACTCCACTGTAACTGTGTGACCTGTACAGTTCAATTACAAGATTCATTGACATGAAAATACATGACGTGCTTATGTCTAATACATTTATACCTAAGCATGTATTGACATCACACAAATGTATTAGGCCTTACCACACAATTCCAGACCATTTTCTAACATTGGTCCGTTTCCATTATACAATCTCAACGGCCAATGGCCCAGACATACAGTAGCTGGCAAAATAAATATTTGTGGGCACATTTAAAGCTCATGTTTTATTTGACCATATCCCATATCAGGGCCTGTGTATTCTCAACAAACACATAAATCCATTACTGTATTGTATTAACACTCAAATACATTTCAACCATTTGAATAGTCCAAAACATTTCCTGTATGTTCGCTTGAAGGGCAATCACCATGTCTCCAAGTTTGAAAGCAATGCACCTGTCTGACTGTGATGACCACACTATCTGTAAATATGATAAAACTATTTGTAAAATGGCCACTCTTATGCTAGTTTCAAGCAAACAATACTTTACTCATTCTTTCATTCCCATTGCACTGGTTGGCACCTAGGTCAACTGATCAAGAGAATTCAGGGGTTGAACATATTGACAGAACAAATTACAACACAACTCTACCTTTGAAGGTAGAGGTTAAGGTTAAGAGGTTAAGAGAAATCAATCTTTCACCAACCATAAATCTTGTCCTCTATACTTTCACCCCCTCCTAATTTATGTGTAAAACCTTCAATCTGCTGAGAGTGCAGTTGTTTATGTTTGGGCCTGTCGGTTGGGCACTCCAATCCATACCCCAAATGACTAAGGCCCACTTTGTCTTTGGAAACAAACACAGAGACAGAAGGAAGGAATTAGAGGGAAAATATCTGTGACTACTCCTCTTTATATGATTTACTGCTGAACCCAGTCTGAGTGGAGTTCTGCTGTAAACCAAACTAGGTTGTTTATTTGACTGTGGAACTGAATGGTGAGGGGTTTTAGTTGGGTACTGTATGGGGAACGGATACAGGTATTTAATCATGTCTTAACACATCTGAGTTTTCTATTACAGAATTCAAACCTCCTGACCCAGATATATAAAAGAATATCTGAAACTTTTTACCTGAACATACTGTACGATGATGAAACAACTTGCAGCTAGCTATATAGCTAATCATAACACTGACATTATCAACAGCGTGATGAATGTTGGAGTGTCTGGCTGAACTGCACATAAAGTACTGCACATGAACGTGACGTGAACCAGTGTGCGTGCGTGTGTTTGCGTATGCGTGTGTGTGTGTTCATACCTGACTGTGGTCTTTAACTGGAGGTTTCTTATCTGATCTAGGGCCTGTGGCAAGGCTCCTGAATGTAATCTAACTTCCTCATGAATCTCACAGCACTGATCTTGACACATGTGAGAGTGAGGAGATTTCTTTGATCTTAGGCCACCACATAGAAAACATAAAATGTTCTTTCTCAAGTTCTTTGGGAGTTCAACAACACCATTCACACATACAGAAAACGCAGTCCAGGGGGTTAATGTTTGTGCTACTGGAGGATTGTCTAAGATGGCCACCGCCACAACCCATCAGTTGCTCATCTACCATTGGTTTGTTTGTTGGTTGGTAGTCATTCGGTAGCCATTCCTCGTCGTCTGTGGCACCCAGCCCGTGGTCCGTTCCAATGCAGTCGACAGAGGGGGGAGAGGAAGCAGCAGTTCGACATGCTCGTCCTCCTCCCAAGTGAACTGCAAGCTCCATTTTAAGGAGCTAAGGAGTTAGTCAATGAGGCCCAGGTGTGGCAGATCTGGGCCAATTCTCATCGCCAAGGAAATCATCCAAGGGGGAGGAGTCTACCATCGATCAATTAGAAAACACCAGGGAGCAACACAGCAAACCTTAATCATGTGAAATTAGAATAAGGCACACAAAATATACTGTATATATAATAGTGGTCACTGCTTTGGGAAAAATACAAAGGAGGGCAACATGTACCCCCTAAAATGGTGGTTGTCCCATCCACCTGAAATGCTACAGGTCATTCTACAAACCGTAAACCAGTCTGTTTGGGGTGCTGGGATCCTGCCGACTATGCCTAGTGTCAAAAAACGTTGTTTAAAAAAAAATCCCAGGCCAGCACACAGACGAGGTTATACAGGTTTGAAAATGTTCTTTATCTCAAGTTTTTGTGTAGTACAAGTTCGACAACACCATTCACACACACACACACACACACACACACACACACCAAACTCGGTTCTGGAGATAATGTCCGTGCTGCTGAAGGATTGTTAGTCGGTAGTCATTTGGCAGTCATTCCTCATCGTCTGTTGTCCTCAATCGTCTGTGGCACCCAGCCCATGATCCGGTCCAATTTAGTCTACAGAGGGGGGACAGGAAAACATGAGCAAAGAACCATTCTGAACAGAAGTATTCAACCAAACTCACACATAAATGGTCCCCCTCTGGTTGCAATGTAAGTGGCAGAGCGGTGTGACGTGGTCCCGTTGATGGTAGCGATGGTATCGTCGGTAGTGGCAACAGCAGTTCAACATGGTCTTCCTCCTCCAGCAGAGTAAATTGCAAGTGTAGCAGATGATGAAGATCTGTGAAACTTACTCCTCAGCCTGAAGTGTCCCGCTTGCGTCGCCTCATTGGCTAGCTTTTGAGATGGCGCAATCGGCTAAGACACTTGAGGGAGGACGGTCACGTGTGCTAGCGAGGCAGAGGTCCGAGTATGGGCTGAATTGGGGGGGAAGTGGTACTGGCTAAGCAAGCAGCGTGACAACCTTTACACAAGCTCCATTTTAAGGGGCTCAGGGAGCTCGTTGGTCAATTACGCTCAGGTGTGGCAGACCTGGGCCTATTCTTGTCTCCAAGAAGACCAGCCAAGGGGGTAGAGTCTACCATTAGAAACACAAGGAGGGAGAATAATAGCAAACCTTAATCAAGCAAAATTACAAAAAGGCAAATATATATAATAAAGGTCACAGCAAACTCAAAAAAATGAAATACACACAAAAAGTCCTGGTCTCTAATTTGGGGAAAATATTAAGGAGGGCAACATGTGACAATAGCAGGTAGAAGAAGCACTGGTTAATCACAGGTTTCTTTAATAAATCAAAGAGTCAGACACCATGTGACTGGGGAGAGTGAACTGGGACCACCATGACAAATTGTTGGTGATCTCCTTTTGTTGTCATCTTAAACTACAATTCAATCCCACACACCCATACAGAGGCTAACAATTTCATGAACATGGCTATATTCATATTGACAACTAGACAACCAAGTCATCCTGGTTTTCCATAGTTGCACTGTTCTACTTTATTCCATCACTGTGAATTTCACCTGCACTCTGACGTATGTCCCAATGTGATATCTCATCATTACAGATCTACGATGGGCTTACCCCTCTGCCATGCTCTCTCCCTCTCTCCAGTCCCACCTGCTGCAGCATGTCAGCCAAGCTCTTATTAAGAGGATCAAGACATACAGTGCCTTCAGAAATTATTAATGTCCCTTGACTTATTCCACATTGTGTTGCTGCAGCCTGAATTGAAAAAGAGTTCATTGCATTTTTTTTTTCTAATTTTGTTTGCTAATTTATTGAAAATGAAATACAGAAATATCTCATTTACATAGGCATACACACTCCTGAGTCAATACTTTGTAGAAGCACCTTTGGCAGTGAGTCTTTCTGGGTAAGTCCTCTAAGAGCTTTCCACACATGGATTGTGCAACATTTGCCCGTTATTCTTCACAAACTTCTTCAATCTCTGTCAAATTGGTTGTTGATCATTGCTAGACAACCATTTTGAGGTTGTCATAGGTTTACTAAACGAAAGTATAAAAGCAACATGTAAAGTGTTGGTCCCATTTTTCATGAGCTGAAACAAAAGATCCCAGAAATGTTCAATACACACAAGAAGCTTTTTTTAAATTTTATATATGGTAGTATGTTCCAGGCACACCAGCCACAATAATGTGCAGTTTTGTCACACAACACAATGCCACAAATGTGGCATTGAAGGAGCGTGCAATTGGCAGGCTGACTGCAGGAATGTCCATCAGATCTGTTACCAGAAAACTGAATGTGAATTTCTCTACCATAAGCCACCTCCAACCGGCCTTACAAACGCAATGCACGTGTAACCAGGTGAGCCCAGGACCTCCACATCCGGTTTCTTCACCTGCAGGATTTTCTGAGACCAGCAACTTCACACAGCCATCGAAGAGGAGAATGACAACATTCCACAGGCCACAATCAACAGCCTGATCAACTCTATGTGAAGGAGATGTGTCATTCTACGTGAGGCAAATGGTGGTCACACCAGATACTAAATAGTTTTCTGATTCACGCCCTTACCTTTTTTTAAGGTATCTGTGACCAACAGTTGCATATCTGTATTCCGAGTCAAGTGAAATCCATAGATTAGGTCTTAATGAATTTATTTAAATTAACTGATTTCCCTATGTGAATTGTAACTCAGAAAAATCTTTGAAATTGTTGCATGTTGCTTTTATATTTTTGTTCAGTAGATTTAAGTCAAAACTGTAACTCTGCCGCTCAGGAACATTTACTGTCTTTTTGGTAAACAACTCCAGTGTAGATGTGGCCTTGTCTTATCGGTTATTGTAATGTTGAAATGTGAATTCATCTCTCAGTGTTACAGATCCCTCTGGAACTTTCATCACGCACACCTGTCCCCTATTCCCACTGATTAGTACTTGTATAAGTGTGCCCTTTGGTTTCCCTTATTTGTCGATTATTGTTCCAATGTCTGTTGGTGCGTGTGGGTACCTGTGCTGTGTGTTTTGGCTTTCGTGCCATTGTGGAATGCGCAGATGATTAAGGGTCTCCTCCCGTGTGTTAATCATCGTGCGCGTGTGTAATTTATTCAAGGTACTCCTCTCTCTTTTGTTTGGGTTTCAACCCTGTGTTTTTGTTATGTGTTTGTTTGGTCTTTGTCCCCGTGCCTTTACATGGCAAGCCGTAATTTGGGCTTAATAAAAAAACGATTACGCATTCCTGCGCCTGTCTCCCGAATCATTATTACCAACATGAGAGAATAATCGATCATTAAGAGAGACAGTGGGAATGGCCCATCCGACGATGCTGCGACTGGTCCGTCCTGCACCGCCGTGAATCAGTTTTCTGATTCACGCCCTTACCTTTTTTTAAGGTATCTGTGACCAACAGTTGCATATCTGTATTCCGAGTCAAGTGAAATCCATAGATTAGGTCTTAATGAATTTATTTAAATTAACTGATTTCCCTATGTGAATTGTAACTCAGAAAAATCTTTGAAATTGTTGCATGTTGCTTTTATATTTTTGTTCAGTAGATTTAAGTCAAAACTGTAACTCTGCCGCTCAGGAACATTTACTGTCTTTTTGGTAAACAACTCCAGTGTAGATGTGGCCTTGTCTTATCGGTTATTGTAATGTTGAAATGTGAATTCATCTCTCAGTGTTACAGATCCCTCTGGAACTTTCATCACGCACACCTGTCCCCTATTCCCACTGATTAGTACTTGTATAAGTGTGCCCTTTGGTTTCCCTTATTTGTCGATTATTGTTCCAATGTCTGTTGGTGCGTGTGGGTACCTGTGCTGTGTGTTTTGGCTTTCGTGCCATTGTGGAATGCGCAGATGATTAAGGGTCTCCTCCCGTGTGTTAATCATCGTGCGCGTGTGTAATTTATTCAAGGTACTCCTCTCTCTTTTGTTTGGGTTTCAACCCTGTGTTTTTGTTATGTGTTTGTTTGGTCTTTGTCCCCGTGCCTTTACATGGCAAGCCGTAATTTGGGCTTAATAAAAAAACGATTACGCATTCCTGCGCCTGTCTCCCGAATCATTATTACCAACATGAGAGAATAATCGATCATTAAGAGAGACAGTGGGAATGGCCCATCCGACGATGCTGCGACTGGTCCGTCCTGCACCGCCGCAACTTCAGCAGCTGCAACTGGGCCGTCCGACGTCGCCACACGGATCCGTCCGACAATGCAACTTCAGCAGCCACAAATGGCCTGTCCAACGCCACTGCTACTGGTCCGTCCGACGACGACGCAACTTCGGCAGCTACATCGGATCCTGATCGACCCGCACTGTGTTCCTGTGATAGTCCTCAAGGCCAGTGTCGTTGAGCTGCTGGTGTGTTTTGGCTTTTGTGCCATTGTGAATTGCGCAGATGATTACGGGTTTTGCCCGTGTGTAAATCATTGTGTGTGTATTTATTCGAGGTACTGCTTACTCTTTTGTTTGGGTTTCAACCCTGTGTTTTGTGTACGTGTTTGCTTGGTCTTCGTCCCCGTGCTCTTACACAGCACGCCGTAATTTGGGGCGTAATAAAAAAAACTATTATGCATTCCTGCGCCTGTCTCCCGAATCATTGTTACCAACGTGACACTCACAAAGCAGACTGAACCAGGTTTTCCTCTAAGATTTTGCCTGTGCTTAGCTCCATTCTGTTAATTTTTTTATCCTGATAAACTCCCCAGTCCTTAAAGATTACAAGCATACCCATAACATGATGCAGCCACCACTACGCTTGAAAATATGGAGAGTGGCACTCAGTAAAATGTTGCTTTGGATTTGCCCCAAACATAACACTTTTTATTCAGGACCAAAAGTGAATTGCTTTGCTACACTGTTGGCAGTATGACTTTAGTGTCTTGTTGCAAACATGATGCATGTTTTGGAATATTTGTATTCTGTACAGGCTTCCTTCTTTTCACTCTGTCAATTAGGTTAGTAGTGTGGAGTAACTACAATGTTGTTGATCCATCCTCAGTTTTCTCCTATCACAACCATTAAACTCTGCAACTGTTTTAAAGTCACCATTTGCCTCATGGTGAAATCCCAGGGTGGTTTCCTTCATCTCCGGCAACTGAGTTAAGAAGGACACCTGTATCTTTGTGTAACTTGTGCGCTGGGAGTCGAGAAGCATGTTCAGTGAGGGAAAACCTCCCTGGTCTTTGTGGTTGAATCTGTGTTTAAAATGCACTGCTCGATTGAGAGACCTTACAGATAATTATATGTGTGTGGTAGAGAGATGAGGTAGTCGTTCTAAAATGATGTTAAACACTATTATTGCACACAAAGTGAGTCCATGCAACTTATTAAGTGACTTGTTAAGCACATTTTTGCTCCTGACCTGATTTAGGGTTGCCATAACAAAGGGGTTGAATACTTAATGACTTTCAGATTTGCATTTTTTATTAAATTTGTAAACATTTCTAAAAACACAATTCCACTCTGACATTATGGGGCATTGTATGTAGACCAGTGACACAACTTCTTAATGTAATCCATTTTAAATTCAGGCTGTATGTTACACAACAAAATGTAGAAAAGGTCAAGGGGAGTGTGAAAACACACATAAACACACACTAACACAAGCCATTACATGTGAGGAGGAGAAATCATACATAACACCTGAGCCTTACTCATTGTGTGGTTGGATTACAGAAACCTATAGTCAACACAGCCTCTCTAAAAACAGTGACTTCACCCAGAATTGGGTGTCACAGACAGCACAAACAGATTATCACACTCAATATGCTCTGAAAACACACGGACACAGACTATGACACACACACACGTTGACATTTGAAGTGCTTTTTCCGTAAACAGAGGGTGGAGGGCCTCGTGTCTGGAAGAAAACATTCTGGCGTGTGTTGGTCCTTGTGAAGTCAACAAGAAATGGGAGAATTGAATTAATTTGCATAACTCTGTATTCAAATGTGTCTTACTTAAATGCACTGTTGTCTTTGTGTCTACTTTAAGAGATGGTGGCCAACCAATAAAACTATTGGCACAGGAGGTGTCTGGTGTACTCTTGTTATAGCGTGCCACTGATACAGGGTGCAACAAAGGGCAACCGATGAGTTATCCAATTTAGTATGACTGCCACTTGACTCCGGCAGCGGCCCGTGACGTGTGCTACAGGGGAGGAGAATATTTTATACATCTGGAGAAAATATATCAGGGATTCTGAGCTGGGGTGGGATGGTGCTAAAGGTGAATCAAAGCATTGGCATTAGCCATAGGGGGAAATCACAAGTCAGGTTAACTCTGCTCTGCTAAAGCATGCCCTCAGTCTGCGATGTCCCTGTGGTAGAGGTTGGAGAAGGTTGACAGGGCATTGAGAGGTGATCAACTGCTATGCCCTTTGATATGCCATTGCATTATCTCCAACCTCAAACCAACAACACTTTCTTTCTTGAAGCATTGCCAATAGAATTCAGCATCCTCAAGACGTCCATGACAGTTCAGCTACATTCAGTAATTACAGTAACATTCACTGCCACTGTAATAGCGTGCATTACAGAGAAGTCTAGGGTGTACTATTTTTCCCTGTTTATCAAAAGTGTTGGAAAAACTTGTCAATAATCACTGACTGGCTTTCTTGATGCCTATATTATTCTCTCTGGTATGCAATCTGGTTCCCACTCAGGTTATGAATGTGTCACTGCAACTTTAAAGGTTCTCAATGATGTCACCATTGCCCTTGATTCTAAGCAATGTTGTGCTGCTATTTTTATTGACTTGGCCAAAGCTTTTGATATGGTAGACCATTCCATTCTTGTGGGTCGGCTAAGGATTATTGGTGTCTCTGAGGGGTCTTTGACCTGGTTTGCTAACTACCTCTCTCAAAGAGTGCAGTGTATAAAGTCAGAAAATGTGCTGTCTCAGCCACTGCCTGTCGCCAAGGGAGTACCCCAAGGCTCGATCCAAGGCCACCTGATCTTCTCAATTTACATCAACAACATAGCTCAAGCAATAGGAAGCTCTCTCATCCATTTATATGCAGATGATACAGTCTTATACTCAACTCCCTGTATTTTGTGTTAAATGCTCTACAACAAAGCTTTCTTAGTGTCCAACAAGCTTTCTCTACCCTTAACCTTGTTCTGAACACCTCCAAAACAAAGGTAATGTGGTTTGGTAAGAAGAATGCCCCTCTCCCCACAGGTGTGATTACTACCTCTGAGGGTTTAGAGCTTGAGGTAGTCACCTCATACGGTTACTGGTAAGTATGGCTAGACGGTACACTGTCCTTCTCTCAGCACATATCAAATCTGCAGGCTAAAGTTAAATCTAGACCTGGTTTCCACTATCGTAATCACTCCTCTTTCACCCCAGTTGCCAAACTAACCCTGATTCAGATGACCATCCTACCTACGCTAGATTACAGAGACATAATTTATAGATCGGTAGGTAAGGGTGCTCTCGAGCGGCTATATGTTCTTTACCATTTGGATTTACAACCAATGCTACTTACAGGACACATCACTGCACTCCATACTCCTCTGTAAACTGGTCCTCTCTGTATACCTGTCGCAAGACCCACTGGTTGATGCTTATTTATGAAACCCTCTTAGGCCTCACTCCCCCCTATCTGAGATATCTACTGCAGCCCTCATCCTTCACATACAACACCCATTCTGCCAGTCACATTCTGTTAAAGGTCTCCACAGCACACACATCCCTGGGTCGCTCCTCTTTTCAGTTCGCTGCAGATAGTTACTGGAACGAGCTGCAACAAACACTCAAACTGGACAGTTTTATCTCAATCTCTTCATTCAAAGACTCAATCATGGACACTCTTACTGACAGTTGTGGCTGCTTCGTGTGATGTATTGTTGTCTCTACCTTCTTGCCCTTGTCTATGCCCAATAATGTGTGTACCATGTTTTGTGCTGCTACCATGTTTTGTTGCTACCATGTTGTTGCCATGTTGTGTTGCTACCATGCTGTGTTGTCATGTGTTGCTTCCTTGCTATGTTGTCTTAGGTCTCTCTTTGTGTTGTGTTGTGTTGTGTTGTCTCTCTTGTCCTGATGTGTGTTTTGTCCTATATTCATATTTGATTTTTTAAATTTAAATAAACAATACAAAATCTCCATGATGTGAGTCAGTTTTACATCCAGTGTTTTGCTAACCTTTTGGCGGTCATCCCCTGGATTAAGTGGCCTAACCAAACCCAAAAACAACACCAGAGACAGAGAGACAAATGCTTTGTCACTGTGACAAAACCAACAGTGTGATCTTCCTTCTCTTTTGCTAAACTGTGCATGATCCTGAGATTAATGCTTACCCAGTGAGCATTGGGCTTGCCTAGCTCCCCCTTTGCATATCTTCCAGAAACCTGTTCTGTCATGGCTTCTAGCCAGACACTCTGTTTTCATAGTTGTAGTGTCATCTTGGTATTAAATCTGCATAACTTCCCTGTTCCTTAAAGTCATCAGAACCCTCAAGGCTATTTATTTCAAATGAATTAATACATAGAAAGTAGTGATTAATCAAAACAGCCTGCCATTCAGTCCCTCGGCAACAAGGATGATCAGGAATACACAGGTAAATAGTCTGGCTTAGGGATGGCCAATTAACGGCCCTTTTGACGGCCCTCGGATATTTAATCGTTTTTTGTTTAGGAACTCAGTCTGGGTCTCAACGGGGGGTTATGGATGTGGATATGCAGACCCGCAAGCAACTGCTGCCCCTCATGATGAGTTCAGACTTTTTTGTGGCCCCCACACCGATCAAAGTTGCCCATCCCTGGTCTAGCTGTTGCTGTTTGGGAAAGAAAAACTCAACAACACAACAACATTGCTCTTCTATGGGGGTGCTCAAGTTGGTATGAACATGCTTTCAGCTACACCAAAACAAAGTGCATTAATGTGAGGTCATGAGGACACTTGAAAGTGTCCCTTTCCACTATGAGACTATTTGTTTTTACTTTTTCTTTGTCACCCTGACATCCACTAGTGGGAATGTTCTTCTTCAAGACATAACAACTGAACAAGACTCACCACTAAGAATTCACAATTAGTCCCCCCCTGACCATAATACCTGCCTTGTGATTTCTTCTCTACACTAACCATAGTATGGAAATCCCACACACCTGCATAGGAAAACGGAATGTTCACTATTCATAATGGCATTCGTTATCAGTGGAGCCTTTCACAGTAACATACTGCTGACTCTACAGACAATTCCATGACTATAGTGTTTTTCTGAGATGTTGCCCCATGGTTGACACCTGAGATAACGTTCATGTGTTTGATGGAATGCTCTTATCATTCACAGACGTATAGAGAATGCAAAGACTAAAGAAACTGTGGAAAAATAATAATAATATTTCATTTGTAGAGCGCATTTCTCACGCTCAATGTACATAATGTAGAAAACGAAAAAGTTTTTAAAAAATGCATCAATACTATAAAAAGTAGAATACGTTATCACAATACATCAAAACATTACCTTCTAATGCAAAATATAGACTTTTGGCAAATTAGGCAATCAAACATTTAGTTGTGTTTTATATGAGGAAATTGAGGCTTCTTCCTTGACATGCGCAGGTAGAGTGTTCCAGAGCTAAGGGACCATATGTGAGAAGGCCATGTCACCCATGCTGTGCAAGGTTGTGACTGGTATGACCAGATGGTTTGAGTCTGATTATTGTAAGGAGCGTGATTTGGTGCTTTAACAGCCTCCACTCTTCTGGGAAGGATTTCCACTAGATGTGGGAACATTGCAGCAGGGACTTCTATTCAGCTACAAGAGCATTAGTGAGGTCGGGCACTGATGTTAGGCGACTAGGCCTGGCTCGCAGTCATTGTTACAATTCATACCAAAATTGTTCGATGGGGTTGAGGTCAGGGCTCTGTGCAGGCCAGTCAAGTTCTTCCACAACAATGTCAACACACCATTTCTGTATGGACCTCACTTTGTGCACGGGGGCATTGTCATGCTGAAACAGGAAAGGGCCTTCCCCAAACTGTTGCCACAAAGTTGGAAGCATAGAATTGTCTAGAATGTCATTGTATGCTGTAGCATGAAGATTTCCCTTCACTGGAAATAAGGGGCCTAGCCCGAACCATGAAAATCATTCCCAAACCATTATTCCTCCTCCACCAAACTTTACAGTTGGCACTATGCGTTCGTGCAGGTAGTGTTCTCCTGGCGTCTGCCAAACACTGATTCATCCATCGGACTGCATGATGGTGAAGCGTGATTCAGCTCTCCAGAGAATGCGTTTCCACTGCTCCTGGTGGCAAGCTTTACACCACTCCAGCTGACGCTTGCCATTGCGCATGGTGATCTTAGGCTTGTGTGTGGCTGCTCGGCCATGGAAATCCATTTCATGAAGCTCCCGACGAACAGTTATTGTGCTGACGTTGCTTCCAGAGGCAGGTTGGAACTTGGTAGTGAGTGTTGCAACCGAGGACAGATGATTTTTATGTGCTACACGCTTCAGCACTTGCCGGTCCCATTCTGTGAGCTTGTGTGGCCTACCATTCCATGGCTAAGCCGTTGTTGCTCCTAGACATTTCCACTTCACAATAACAGCACTTACAGTTGACCGTGGCTGCTCTATCAGGGCAGAATCTTTACGAACTGACTTGTTGGAAAGGTGGCATCCTATGACAGTGCCACGTTGAAAGTCACTGAGCTCTTTAGTACGGGCCATTCTATTGCCAATCGTTGGCTATGGAGATTGCATGGCCGTGTGCTCGATGTTATACACCTGTTGATGTGTGGCTGAAATAGCTGAATCCTCTAATTTGAAGGGTTTCCAGATACTTTTGGCTATGTAGTGTAATACATTCACTGCATAGTATCTTTATAAAAAATATATATATAATTTGTATCAGTGGTGGCTGCTTGTAGCAAATTCATATAATAGGGTATTATTCCAGGTATCTGCAGACATATGATGGCCAAACTGAAACATTTGAAGAATTCATATGCTATAAAAAGATGATAAGTCAGGTATAACTCTCCATAAGGATTGCATCATGCGAGGCAGAACAGATGGAAATGAAACGCACGCCACCTGTTGTCTCAGGTGAAGTACTCCAGCGGTGTCTACCTCCACAGCGAGATCGAGTTACACAGGTAAGAAATATAGCATTTTCCTACTTGTCTTGTTATACTGGAAAAGAGAGGGTGAAAGGGCTACTCAACGCAATTCAATTGTCAAACAAATATTTAAATAAAATAGATAAAAAATGACTGTTATGATTTATGATGCGTCATAAACACTGAGAGTGCATGATATTCAGTTGTTCCAAAACATCCATGTAATTATCAAGCCCCGCCTCGTTGGGTTGGTCCTGAGGTGAGCCTGTTGCTATAAACAGCCCACCAGACAGACGGAAGGTGAGACGAGCTCTAGTGCTGCCAAAGGTATAAACTTAATCGGGTACTTATAGGATATTTTGACTGAAAGCGTTCTGCGCTTTGACACCTTTACAAACAAGACGAGACTTCCTCTGAGGCCTGAGCTCTTCTGGCGACGTGCCTGTTTTTACTTGGGCATCGGATAAACTTTGGATAGAAACTCGCAGCAAAGCAGACATTTAAACAGACAACATGAAACTTGAAGTGTTCTGTGGAAACCACCACTATGAGGTGAAATCTGTGGAGCTGTGCAGCGATGCTAAGAACAGCGTCCGCTCGCCTGTCTCTGGTGAGGAGGAGTTGGGTTCGGATGGGGACTGTCTAGCGCACAGCCCGCCACCTGTCACACCGGGTGCAGATGGCAAAGGCAAACCGTACACGCGGAGACCAAAACCTCCATACTCTTACATCGCACTGATTGCCATGGCTATCCGTGACTCAACGTCGGGGCGTCTGACTCTGGCGGAGATCAATGACTATCTGATGACAAAGTTTCCCTTTTTCCGGGGCAGTTACACCGGTTGGAGGAATTCCGTGCGCCACAACTTGTCGCTGAACGACTGTTTTCTGAAGGTCCTCCGGGACCCGTCTAGACCATGGGGAAAGGACAACTACTGGATGCTGAATCCTCACAGCGAGTACACCTTCGCTGACGGAGTGTTCCGACGCAGGAGAAAGCGAATCAACAAAAATACAGGCAAAGAGCAAGACGTGTCTGACCATCGTACAGACGAGGACACGCAACTCACCACAACACCCGCACCACCAGCCAGCAGTGCCAAGTTCTCCAGCTCCTTCGCTATAGACAGTATCCTCAGCAAACCGTTCAAGAGACAGGAGTGGGCAGATGTTTCTCCCACCGTTGGTGCGTTACCGTGGCCCGGTTACACTCAAATGATGCCCCACATTGTGAGAGGACCATCAGTCGCCTTACCGCATCACGCCCATTCGATGTTTCATTTTGACTCATACACTGCGCATGTCCTGGGGGGATATGGTGGTGGATTGTACTGAGATAGATCATCGAAAAGATAGTTTCGCGGCTCTGAAATTGACATAAAAGTGCTCATACATTTACCAGATAATCCCAGCAGCTGGCTACTCCAGGATCTGACGTTTACCACCCATTCAAAATAGACAGTATTCTTTCGTAATGGACCCGAGTGGTGTGGCAAATAGAATGAAAACACTGTGTTGGCATTGGTGTACTTTGACAGTAATTGTGTATGAACAAAATGCATTTTATTTCATTGCCTTATATTTGGACAAGGTCACAAGAGTATAGTATTTTTTATATGTGGACATTTTTGTATGGATCGACGCACCCTGTGGGGAGGAGTAGACTTTATTTCGTTGCTTTGATGTTCTATGGTAATTTCCCTTTAAAACAATAGCATTTTTTTTTTGCTATACAGTGTACATACAGTTCATGGTGTATAGATTATAGGCTATTTATGTTGTTGGTTTGTTAAAAATATTGTTACTGAATTGTCGAATCACTTGACCTTCATTCAAATCATGCTGTTTAGGGTAACTTGGGGTTAAACGTCCCCTCCTGTAATTCTCACAGAAACCACTTCATGTCACTCATTTTTTAACACTTCCTCTGGATGCCAGTAGTCTTGCTCAACAAAAAATGTCATGTCTCACCCCAACTTTTAAGTCAGTAGTGACTCCAGTGGGGCAAAATGCCCTCAGGATAATTCAATGCAAGTCAATGGTATCTATATTAGAATTTTCCAAATCATATCCATGTCCTCCATAAGTAACTTCATTGAGGAGTTAGGAAGTGCGAAAATAAAAAGAGTACATTCAAACCGCATCATATTGAGGATATTAATAGTGAGAAATGCAGTTAAATTCTTTTTTTTAATCTAGATTCGATGTATTTGAATAAAAAATAAGATACCTAAACTTTAGCTTTTAAGAGTCAATTACAAAAAATCTCAAATAAAACGTATATAAATGAGTTTTAACACACTAATCATCAGGGTTGCATTTTGCAGGGATAGTGAGTTCAAAATGCCCACTTTATGGCGTTTTAATTCATTCTGCCCACTTATTTCCCTTCAAAATGTGTTTACCTAAGTATAGCCAATATGCACATATCTAAATATTACCAAAACATTGCTTTTTTTCTGTCAGAACATGGACATTTCCCTTAAGGGGGCGTTTTTCCCCAAATGACTTAAGAAATTAGGCCCAAGGGGGTGTGGTATATGGCCAATATACCACGGTTAAGGGCTTATTGCTATTATAAACTGGTTCCCAATGTGATTAGATCAATACAAATATTGTTTTTGTCATACCCATGATATACGGTTTGATATGCCATGGCTGTCAGCCAATCATCATTCAGGGCTCTAACCACCCAGTTTATAATCTACAATATAACATTTAGCATTTTGTGATCAAGTCGAGCAGTTTGTATATATGTTGAATTTAGTTTAAAACAGAATACACATTTGGAATAAAGAGTAACTTTTACATTGCCATTGTGATGTGTTTTTATGTTGATATATATTTGGTGGCATTGAATTCATATCGCATAGAATAGATTGTGAACAAACAAGATATCTGCGCTACAAGTTGTTTTCAAGACAAACGGCAAAATGCCAATCTATCCACACAAACACTGACAGGTGTATGGTGTAGGCCTGCAGGTGCCTGATCCCTCATTCCATTCCCCAGTGTCTACCCGCCTTTTGTAGCCTACTACTTATGCTACTCAATAAAAAAATTGCCTTATCAACTTGGTGTAATATCCACCTAATTTCAATACACTGCATTGTCATTACTACCGAGGTGACATATTGGTCAGGCCTATTAGGCGCTTCTTATTCGCGCGCTGTCACATTGAAATTGATTGGGACATGAGTAAATCTTCGTTGGCTGAGAGCTCAGTCAAAACGTATATGCCTATCATTGTGAGCTCTCAAACAGTGGATGTGCTGTATGAAGCACATTGATAATGTTGTAAATATTCTTAATATTCCATTTACAGTTTAGGCTAGTATCGTCTCGCCCAGACTATGTATGTAAAGGAAGTAAGGGAGGAAGAGGCCAGAGAATGGAAATAAAGATAGACAGAAGGATAAAAGGTAAAGAAGGGACTGAGGTCACGAATAAGGTTGCGAAAAGGGAATGGGCCTAACACTAAATATAGTCCAATAACATTAGTTTTACGCATTCAAATGTTTCACATACGTAATTCTAGATTTAAGATAACATTGTTACCTAAAGGTCCCTTAGTAGCATACTCTCTGCAACTCTACAAATAGGCTATCAGAGGTAGGCCAATTTATATTTAGGACTACTACTGCGTTACAATAATTGTTAATAACTATCGTTATTGGCAAAATAGCTTGGGATAATAATAATACAGCCATAATGTTCTTAATTAAAGAAATGATGTGTATCATTATTAGTGTGGCACATATCTAATTATAAATTGGTCCCTCTATTGGGGCAGAAATACTGCATTTATTTTTTCTGTGTCTGAGAAGCTCCCTGTGAGCGGATACAGACATTCAGTATTTATATTTTCTGTCTGGAGCTACAAATAACCGTCGCCTCAAGTCGAGACACATGAGCAGGGGAGAGATGATCGCAAAATAGCCTATCCAAGTCCATTTCAGTCCATATTAACAGCTGAAAAGCAACTCTTTTCGATTTTACCAAGACGTTATGACAGGATCTCTCGTTCTGTGTGCAATATGTTCAGAGCCTTCTAAGTATTCTTCTGTGGCTGAGAAAATAAAAATCCTTTAAACCAGCTGTGCGTCCTGAACGCAGCGGGCTTATTAGTTTTTATGTTGCCGGAAATTATGAGGAGATTATGTTCTTTACCTTTGATTTTATAAGGGGAAATGATTTTATCTCGACATACTTGTTTGGTTAAGAGTTTGAGCTTGTCGCTTAATTGTTGCATTAAAATCGTTGGGTTAAAGTACTATACTGTTATTACACATTTAACGGGTACGTAAAGTTCGTAAAACCACGTGTGTAAATATTGTCAATTTCTTCATTAAATCCTTGACTTTATTGTTTTTGTAATTTTACCTGTATTGCCTTATAGCAAGTAATACATTAAATGCAGTTGGGTGAAAATTGTATTTCAGTTAAACTCAAAATCTCTATATTTGTCTTCTATACATGTTTCAGTTTTCCTCGATGATTTGTATATAGTTTATCTCCTGAAGTGATTTATATTGAAATTAAACTTATCCTGATCAAGAATTGGGAGAGGATACACATGCAACCAACTTTCGTTTGACCTTCTTTTGTTCTGCCAAACATTTTCTCCTTACAAGCATTATGCATGCTTACGCACAGCACAATGTCCCCTAGCATATGGACACCAAAGGCATGCATGGTTTCTTCTTCGACAATAACAACAGAATAACATCAGAATCATCATCATAAGCTACTATAAAAATTATCCATTGGACCTATTTTTCTAAGATCTCATTTGGATCTGTGTAATTAATTAATCTCTCGAGGGATATGATCCATGGTTCGAGGAGGTAAACTGACACTCGCGCGCCGTGTGTGGTATGCTGGCAGCGCCTGATGGAAAAATCATGTTTCCACTCATGTCAAAGTACTATCCTGAACAGCCCCGAACAAATGAACACGACAACTATGGACTGTTATTTCTCCATGACCTCTGCTAGACAAAACTACAAGCTCTAAGAAGCTCTGACTGTGCAGAATAATACTGTGATCTGTAGTTCTCCGCTCTCCATGACTTTTTTCTATCCTCAAGTACATCATAGGCTTTATACATAATAGGCTGTATATATGAATATATACAATACCAGTCAAACGTTTGGACACACCTACTCATTCAAGGGTTCTTTGTTATTTGTAGTATTTTCTACATTGTAGAGATATGAAATCATGTAGTAACCAAAAAAGTGTTAGATTCTTCAAAGTAGCAACCCTTTGCATTGATGACAGCTTTTTACACTATTGGCATTCTCTTAACCAGCTTCACATGGAATGCTTTTCCAATAATCTTAAAGAAGTTCCCACATATGCTGAGCACTTCTTGGCTGCTTTTCCTTCACTCTGCAGTCCAACTTCTCAAACCATCTCAATTGGGTTCAGGTCGGGTGATTGTGGAGATGCAGCACTTCATCACTCTCCTTCTTGGTCAAATAGCCCATAAACAGCCCGGAGGTGTGTTGGATCATTGTCTGGTTAAAAAAACAAATGACAGTCCCACTAAGCGCAAACCAGGTGGGATGGCGTATCACTGCAGAATGCTGTGGTAGCCATGCTGGTTAAGTGTGCCTTCAATTCTAAATTCATCACTGACAGAGTCACCTGCAAAGCACCCCCACACCATCACACCTCTCAAATTTGACGGTAGGAACCACATATCCGGAGATCATCCATTCACCTACTCTGTGTCTCACAAAGACATGGCGGTTGGAACCAAAAATCTCAAATTTGGACTCATCAGACCAAAGGACAAATTTCCACTGGTCTAATGTCCATTGCTCATGTTTCTTGGCCCAAGCAAGTCTCTTCTTCTTATTGGTGTCCTTTAGTGGTTTCTTTGCAGCAATTTGACCATGAAGGCCTGATTCACGCAGTCTCCTTCGAACAGTTGATGCTGTGATGTGTCTGTTACTTGAACCCTGTAAAGCACCCCCACACCATCACACCTCTCAAATTTATCAAAGGTCCATGAAGGCCTGATTCATGCAGTCTCCTCTGAACAGTTCATGTTGAGATGTGTGAGGTGCAATCTGAAGTGCAGTTAATTGTTGATTTCTGAAGCTGGTAACTCTAATGAACTTATACTCTGCAGCAGAGGTAACTCTGGGTCTTCCTTTCCTGTGGCGGTCCTCATGAGAGCCAGTTTCATAGCGCTTGCTTGTTTTTGCGACTGCACTTGAAGAAACTTAAAGTGTTTTATATTTTCCTGATTGACTGACCTTCATGTTTTAAATTAATGATGAACTGTCATTTCTCTTTGCTTATTTTTGCTGTTCTTGCCATAATATGGACTTGGTCTTTTACCAAATAGGTCTATCTTCTGTATACCACATTGTCACAACACAACTGATTGGCTTAAATGCATTAAGAAGGAAAGAAATTCTATAAATGAACTTTTAAGAAGGCACCTGTTAATTGAAATGCATTCCAGGTGACTACCTCATGAAGCTGGTTGAGATAATGCCAAGAGTATGCAAAGCTGTCATTAAGGCAAAGGGTGGCTTCTTTGAAGAATCTAAAATCTAAAATATATTTTGATTAGTTTAACACTTTTTGGGTTACTACATGAGTCTATATGTGTTACTTCATCGTTTTGATGTATTCACTATTATTCTACAATATATAAAATAGTACAAATAAAGAAAAACCTTTGAATGAGTAGGTGTGTCTAAACTTTTGACTGGTACTGTATATACCTAAAACTAGAATGCTAGTAAATAGGATATGCCTACGTTATGTTTATGTCTCATTCATGGTTAACTTGGAACCATTGCCTTCATCGTCTGGCGTGTTGCACTGTTGACTGGAATGTCTAAATGAGTTTGATAAATGGTTTAATTGCGTGTATGAGAGTTGTGAGGAGTGGGTGGGAAGAGGTCTCTGTTAGTCTTCTGAGCTTGTGCTGTGATGTGTGTGGCTCTTGCTAGAATTATGTCTGGACCGCTGGACCGGGGCCAGATCTGGGAGAGGGTGGGTCTCGAGTTCCTGGCGATTTCTTGGAGGGATTTAGCCGGGATCTAGGGGGCAGAGAGAGATTTAAGAATTGATAGGTGGTCGAGTTTTGTTTGGCCGAGTGGATATGCGCAAGAAAGTCGAGGAGCTTTATGTTTCCCCTCTTAAAGGATTATTGCCAGCGATGGCCACAGTGAGACCGAGGAGGAGCAGCCGCCACACCGATAATCAGCTGGTGTTCCTGATTAGAACTGCAATAAACGCGCAGTGAATCGCCACTGCACACTAACCTCTTCAATTATCACATTTGGAAACATATTTTAGAACGTCTGAAGGAGTTATGCTGAGCAATTGACTGAAGTATTGGGTGTAGGATACTGCTCTCATTAGATTTTTCAGGTCAGTGCAAAAATAAAAAGAGCATTGGTCATCCTCTTGGTTATAGGCTACTCATACTCCTCTGTGTCCCAATTTGGGCGCAAACATGACGACTGAGAGCTCACAGCAACATCTGGACTCGTCTCATCCTCTGAGATCCAGCCCAGCAGCCGGAGTGATGCACGCCACTCAGATGAGCGCACAGCCAGTGGCGGAGAGCTCACCAAATGCGTCGAACAAAAGGAAAAAGGGCAACTCTGGCTTGAGGCGTCCTGAGAAGCCGCCCTATTCATACATCGCTCTTATTGTGATGGCTATCCAAAGCTCCCCGACAAAGAGGCTTACTCTGGCTGAAATCTATCAGTTTCTTCAGGCCCGTTTCCCTTTCTTTAGAGGGTCTTACCAGGGATGGAAAAACTCTGTGAGGCACAACCTGTCTCTAAACGAGTGCTTCATAAAACTGCCCAAGGGCCTCGGCAGACCAGGCAAGGGACACTACTGGACCATAGACCCGGGAAGCGAGTTTATGTTCGAAGAGGGGTCCTTCCGTCGCAGACCTCGCGGATTCCGTAGGAAATGCCAAGCTCTGAAACCCATGTATCGAATGATGAATGGCATCGGCTTTGGCGCGTCGATACTGCCCCAAAACTTCGATTTCCAGAACCCCTCTGCGTCCTTGGCATGTCATAATGGTTACAACTTGGACGTGATGGGGACCACGGTGCCAGGGAGCTACGACGGGCTGGCTGGAGGGCATCATGTTCCTCACATGTCGCCAAGCCCCGGGTCCACCTACATGGCTGCCTGTCAGGTGTCGTCTAATGGAGAATACTGCCCAGACAACAGTAGTAGCCCTCTGCACTCATCGCCGGCGGCGATGGCAGCAGGCACCTTGGACTGTCACTCTCCCTATACCAGTGTCCCCTCACACTGGACATCACCAGGTGTGTCTCCATACATCAAGCAGCAATCCCTGGCTTCAAACAGTCCCACATCCTCTGCCTTGCATTCGAGCATATCCCCTTACTCTCTGGAGCAAAGTTATCGCCATCACAACGGAAGAGACTCATCTGATATTTCAAGTAAGCCTGTTTACTTTACTAATAGGCAAACACAATATTTAATTGCATGGGCACACTATTTGGCCAATTATAACATATGCAACCAAGTAATAAATAGTATACTCTTACGTGCAGTTTGCATTAAATCGTGCGTATTTATATCTACTGTTTTATTTGGAAGTAGACCTAGTCGAGATGGGCAGTTGCTGATTGCGAATCATAGGGAAGGGGGCATTGGGCCTAGTTAGGCAACACTGGCGTTGTTCTGCTTGTCCATTTATGAATAAAAGACAATTGTAGAACTATGACAATTTAACTAAAAACACAAATAATTAAGTAATATTCATGCAAATTCTACTGCCAAGATTAACATAATCACTCTCAAGGAAGTAAAAAAAACTGTAGCCTATATTTTTATTTTCAAGGCTATTGGCCAGCTCAGCCACAGACGGACCTACAAACACCAATATATGACATGACAATAATATGTCGACACCTAATTATGTATATAATAATACACAAAAATGTACAAGCTTCCTTTAGATTTTTTTGGGGGGGACTATATGTTGTTCCATGTAGTGAAGCTGTTAATCAATGCGTTTGTATGGGCTAATAGCACTAAGGCCAAAAACTGTAGCCTAGATTTCATTTTCAAGGCTATAGGCCTAAATGAAAATGCGCCAAACACCAATATGTGCCATGGCAATAATATGTCAACTAATTATGTGTATAATACACAAAAATACACAAATAATATAATACACAAAACTACATCAGTATTGTCAACAACCAAGTATGTTTTCCCTATCCGTGCATATGGTTGATTCTGGGCAGTGTAGATAGAACTGCCTGTGACCTTTGTGCGCAATGGTCTCCATAAGAAACTACATATAAATATGAACAATAATATCACTGAATTAAATAGTTTCATTACAAATACAAATGATGTTTGTAAAATAATTCAACACTAAATAGAAAGCAAAGTATTCATGGCAAATATCAAGGACACTTTTCCAGGAAAATATTCGAAACCTTATGTTTACAAATGATCTATTATTTTCACATTGTAAAAGTGATGTAGCCTATATATATATATAAATAAATATGTGTGTGTTTCATGAAATCGTTTGTATTTTGCATGTATGCTCTAAATGATCTGCATGCAGTTGTTTTAGGAAAAATGTAGCCTACCATTTAAGAAAAATAATTGGCATTAATACAACGTCCAAATATTGGCGCCATGGAGTTCTTTCATTTTTTTTTTTGCATTAGAACAAGTTGGTTTTGTATTTGAAAAAGCTTTGTGTTTGACTGTCACGTCTCTTCCATCTGTTTGCAGCGGGATTGTCTCGATACTCGAGCCATTCATCGCCAGTATGTGACAGGAAAGATTTTGTTTTGAACTTTAACGGAATCTCTTCATTTCACCCACCAACTGCCAGTGGATCGTACTACCACCAGCTACATCACCATCACCAGAATGTCTATCAGGACGTCAAGCCATGCGTCTTGTGAAATCAACGCGTTAAGACCACCGCCATCTTGGATCACAACAACTACACAGCTACTATATACAAGCCATTAGCTTCCTTGTCATTTGTTCCAGATGCCAAGACCTGTAAAAATGGGCGGGGGGGGGGGGGTGGGGGTGGGGGTGGGGGGGTTAGGCAGTATACAATATGTCAGTGTGGGAACTTCCATGCCATAACACCTTTCAGGAGAAATGAAAAACTTTAGGACTGAGTACATGGAGTAAAAATTGGAGAAGAAAAAATACATACATGTAGCCTATTGCCATTGTCAAGGACGGCTCAGACAGCTATTGGATATAGTTGATCAATGACATCTCAAGTCAGCCTTCCTTCAAACTCTGTCACCATGCCATGATGCATTCAGGAGTACACTAATTGTGTCGTTTCATTCATATTGTAGACTAGTGATTGAGTATAAGTTATCCACACGGATAAAATGCAATACAACTACGTTAAATGTGTTTAATTAAAAATACATGCACATTCACTCCGATTTATCTTTACCTATTTGCACTTAAATCTAAACCCTTGAGTTTTCGAAAGATTTCGCTGCAGCAAGTCAATAAAGAGATCTATTTTAAAACGGTTTGGGTTCATTCTTATTCAAGGGTAGGCTAAATGTTTATACAATGCAGCATATCGCAAATCCTATAGGGGTTGTATACAGCGTGGGAGATCTTTTGGGACTACAATTGCCCAAAATGGTCTTTGAGTTCTTTATGACAAATTAGGTGTCTTATTTTTTTGGTTATTTTTGTGTTATTATAAACCTTAATATAACTGTTATTAATACACAGATAGATTGTTATTGTTACAGCCTACTATTTGAATTCAACAAATTCACTGTTGACAAATAAATGACAAACACATGAATACATCTAATGTATTATATTCAGCATTTACAAATGCAATCATTATCCATTTTGGGTCAGAAATTACCCCCGTTGGAGGTTTTAAGGTTGAAATATGTTGGTGCTTTTAGGATTAATTTCCATTGGGATCGAATATATAATATGATCATACTAATATCAACATATTGTTACATATTTGTTACAGAATACATTTGACAAATAATCATAACGGCATTACATTTGAGATAACCTATTGGTTAAAACTTTGAAATGTCGACTATCAAAATGCTAGCTACCATCCACTACAACCTTTTGAACATACGTAGGCCTACTATTCAACCAATGCTTTTTCTTCTCTAAATCCTGATTTTAAAAAAAATCTGGTTTGCTCACAAATAAACTTTGATGAAGCAAAAATTCACCATACAACAGATAACTCCAACAATCAGGGTGACATAAGCTATTAACCAAAATTGACAACGTCAAGAAAAATCCTCAAATGTAAATACCAATGTAGCCATCATACACAAGCGATAGCCTCAGATGGTGGCATATTTCATATCATACTACAAAATGACACACTGATCAACATAGCTCAGCCATAGACCGAGTTACAACTGATAGCTGGCACTAAAATACCAACATATGGACACATTTCATCCAAATAATTCACAACACAAACTCCACAGCCTTTCACAATGGATTTACAATACTTCCAACAAAGTATTCATATAAATACTCGAAATGAATGAAAATGCAGTTTAAAATGTTTAAAAAAGTGTCTCAAAATGAAATTCTACCTTAATAAATAAAATGCATCAAAGTGATATTGTCTATTCTCATATTCATTCAAAAATGAAAAAATGCAAAGGAAAATGCATTTAGAAAATGCATCGTTGTAGGGCCAAGAATGACAAAATGATCAAACCTGGCTTTCATTTGAACACTGACATTGTCAAAAAATGTTGTAAAACATTCCTCTAGTCTCATCTGTAATCGTCTTGTCTGCTTCGGGTTTCTGTGTCTGTCAGGCTGAGTGTGGTTCATTTGATCGGGTGATTTTCTGTCCCTTCCACTGATGAAGGTCAGGTAACTCCGGTGTTGGTAAACCTCTCTGAATTATACCAAGTTTTCCTTCAAAATACAACTTGGAAAATTGTTTTAGGTACAGTATAGTATCAATTGGTCAGGTTGCTTTTGCTTGCCAGCTAAATGATGTAGACACGCCCACATGTGCAGAGTTTACCACACAACATGATGAGGTAATACTTATGCGCAAAATAGGAAATTGGCTCAATAAACAAATTAAACTATAGGCAAAGCAGTGAGGCCTATGTTGTCCCTATCCAGACAGTGACTGTATGGGAATGGCCTTGCAGGCTTTGATGCCATTTTAGCCAATTTTGAAATGTTGAGTATTAAAAACCACCAGAATCAGCTTTTTTATTAGACTATCACAGGGTAAGCACTGCCTGCACTGCCTACCATGCATACATGTCACTGGAATTGATGCATAGCTGACTAGAGAGGAGAAAGAAAGACAAATAGATACAAGGTGGAGAAACATACATGATTTGCCATTGTGAAATGAATAGTAGCTAAAAGGCATACATGTAGCCTGAAATCTGAATACCAGAAAACAATAGTGAAATAGAACTATACTCCAGTTTGCGTTTCAGGTGATTAGTTATGCCTACCGGTTGCTCACAAATCCATCTCAAGCAATGATTGTAACAAGGCCACCACCTAGTGGTACTGCCTTACCTGTACACCTTCCACAGACCGAGAAATGTGAAATGTGAAATTCACAAAGATGGAAAACAACTACTGTACATTATTGAGACGATGCAATCATGAAGTCAATATTGGCATTTAACTACCCAAAATAGTAGTTGAGGTAACCTACAGCCTTACCACATTAACGGGGGCTCCCTGGTGCCTGGAATGGGAAATGGTTCAAGTTCAATATAGCATCTACACTGGTGACTCTAGTGATCCTTTCCTGTTTCATGGACATGATGCATACCAGACCATATAGACATGACTCTGGAGCCTTCCCTCTGCCTCACACATTACCAGGCTTACAGCTTTTCTCTATGACTTCCAAGCTTCGATTGGACAGACCGATATTCAATTCATTCCAAGTCAATCTGACCCTTCTATAAGGTCTATCACAGACTTTTCATAAATTGAACATGTGGTTCCTGGGTTCAATATTGATTTGATTGTAAATTGACCTATCATGAAAGTAAATTGGATTGGATTATTCTATGTAGTGGATAATTTTTTAAAAATTTGAATCAAAACAGCCAGAGGTTTGTAAATGACAGAATACTATATGGGGTGTATGGGGGCCTCGGACCGGGGTCTATGGGGGCCTAGGGATGGGGTCTATGGGGTCCTCGGGCCGGGATCTATTTATTGTGAAAAATGAAGAGTGGTAAAAGCGCTATTTTTTAATCTGGAGTCATTTTTAATCATCTAAACATCATATTTTCACTAACAAACATCAGCAAATGTGCATGATACATTCCGAAAGACTCACACTTCAGAAATGTAAAAAACGGATCACTTTTTAAACATTTTATTGAACCTTTAATCAGGAAAAGACTCTGGGGGTTAGAAACATGTACATGTAAATGCATAATAAAGTAGCCCTTAACATTGTAGTGATCCTATCCTATCCATGTCATCATTGCACCAGGTTACGTTATATTATTAATCATCTGGAAATGTCCTGAAAGGCATCTGAATTCATTTCTGCAGCTATGAAATGTTTAGTCCAGATTTATATTAGCTATTCAGCAATTAAATTGAATATGTTTTTCTTCCAACTGACTTGAGAGAGTTGGTGGTTGATCGATTTGTCTGCGCTCAAAGACCGGTCTTGATAGATACATTACATGCATCTCTTTCACAATCTATAGGCTACTTCCAATTGGTGGGTCCCTTAGACATGATGGATGTATTCAGAGTAACACAGGCCTACCTCTATCCATAGGACTTCTGTGGAACTCCTAATTTCATGGCACGGCCTCCTTGCCACATATAAACAGCTTATCTGTTGAATGAATAAAAGGTCAAGTAAGTGAGACATTTTTCAGATAATGTAACGTGTATAAACTGTGTAGTTCAACCTGGCTATCAATGCTACCGTCAATGCTGTTGAGTATTCAACAACAATCACAACCACCAGAAATGACTAGCACCACCACGACACATCATAATGATTCACCATCCATCATAAATCTACTTCCCTAAACAGCCGAGCGTTTCAGTTGGGCAGAGATCAGTCCTACCGCATTAATCATGCATAATGTCTTATCAATGAAGCCCTGACATTATGATTATATGCATGTTATGCATGGTTGATGATGGACAGATTTAGATATCAGCCTGCCCATTCGATCACTTTGGACAAGACGTGTCTCTTAAAAATGGGACTCGAGGGTAAGCTTGCTTGGCTCTTCTGAAAGGTTACTTTAGAAAATAAGTACATCTTGGACTGGGATGTCTATTGGTACAGCTGCGGCTGGGCTAATCCACGTTGCTGTAATAGTCAGCCATTACCTGGCAATGATCCCCTGACTCCATTTTAAATGCTGGGTGTGTTCGAGCAGTAAGCCCAACGAAGACGACTGTAGACGAAAGTCGGTGAGTGAAGTTGTGGAAGGCGCATCTGCAATAGCAGAAAGTCGGACTCTGTAGTGGTTTTCCAACTGCAAGGCTCAGATCAACATTGCAGTGTCACCATAGCTGCTACTGGTTCTAAAAGTTCTTCTGTATAAATGTCTAAATAAACTTTTCTATACCCCCATATCACACACTCACAAACTGGAAACATAATGTGTGTGAAATTAATTGGTTACAGAGATATCTAAAATCTCACCTCTATTCTTCTTATTCGATGAGGTTTGACAGCGGTTGGCATCCGATAAATGTTGCATTACCACCACCTTATACTTTGGTTTAAAGGAAATGGAATTGAAAAAAAATCAACAAATACCCTACCATCTAACCCTACACTCACTAAAAAACCCACCACCCTTCTCCGCTGTTGAAGTCTATCTAGTCCTACCTCTGTCCAACAGCCTGAAAAGACGGGACACCCCCACTTAACACGCCCTCTAACTCCTCTGACGTCAGGTCTCGTACACCCAAATACCTCCCTGCAGCTTACACCACAACCTACCTTTCCTGCAACTTACATTCCATCCCTGCAGTACAATTGAAAACCATTGCTATAAACGCTAAAAATCTAATCTCACTGAAGTATATACAGTATCTTAACATTACTTGTCGGGCAAAGACTCAACATCAAAACTCAAAAGAACAGACGACTCTTCTGTTTCACGCCACCCTGTCTGTGTTGCACCAAACGACGAGCATCACAAACACCAGGAATCTTCCCCTTCAGTTGGTCATCTTTCACATTTACCGCTACCCCAGTAATCACTCCTTTCAATGGTGCCCTTTTCTTGAGAGCAAAACCATTCACATTCGTATAACGAGGAATGCCTGCTCCCTCTGACCAGCAGAAACACAAACAATTATCACAAGACCACTTCTGGTTACCTTCCCCGATTCCACAGCACCCAACTCTGTTTGTACCCACCCTGAAACCACAAATGGGTCACCAAAAAGCAAGGGTCACAAAAATGTCACTCCTACAGTCACAGACTCATCTTTATCCTGACCCTCGGTGCAAGCCACGGGCTCCGTGAACTTCACCATACCTACCACCTCTGATACTTCACCCTCTCTCACTTCCATTTCTCATCCTGTCTTCGATCCGGCATACAGCTCACCCTGCATACACTTTCTAACATTCTTCGTTAACAAACCATCTCCCCTTTTCCGCCATTTTAACCGATTCAAGCTCACCCTCTTCCTCCCCCTCTCTCTTTGACCTCCTCTGCCTCTCTTTTCCCCTCCATTCCTCCTCCTTAATCCAAGTAAAACGTCTCCTGATGATAATACTGCACTACTCCAGTCATATATCTTGTTCTTGCCATTTTGCAAGAAAATAATACTCTGACACTAAAATAGAGGGTCAGTGATGACAAGAGTGGTAACGTCCTGGGTGCATCTGTGACAGACTAAAGTCGGACACTGATGCGGTTCTCCAACAGTGTTGCCGTTGTATATAAATCCTTTTGAAATGAACATGTCTCCAACCCCCTAAGCCTGTGTTTCCCAACCCTGGTCCTCGAATACCCCCAACAGTACACATATTAATTGTAACCCTGGAAAAGCACACCTTCAACTTTTCAACTAATCATCAAGCCCTCAATGAGTTGAATGAGATGTGTTTGTCAAGGGATACAACGAAACGGTGTACTGTTGGGGTACTGGAGGACCCACTGACATAGGCCTTGGGAAACACTGACATAGGCCTACTCACAAAATAAAAAATATACTGTGTGTGTGTGTACATTGTACAATCAATTGGTGAGAGAGAGAGAGAGCATCAAAAATCACATTTATTTGTACATAACCACTGTATACATTCATTGTGGCCAAGTTGCTTCCTGTTTCAGTCACATCTTTGGTCATGTTTGGGTCAAACAAATACAACCTAATGACTGGTTGACAACAGAGCCTCCCACACCGTAGGCGATGGCTGCACGGTGACGTTGGTGAAGAGCAACTGTCCAAACGTGCAGTCGCCTGCAGTCAAAACCTCATGACCTCTCATCACAATTTTTGTCAAGTTCATGCAGTCGACGTGTATGCGCAAATCTGACAATTATTAATCCCATAATGCAAAACACTTTGAAAGGCAGGTAGTTTAGAGGTTAAAAAGCATTGAGCCAGTAACCGAAAGATTGCTGGTTTGACTCCCAAAGCTGACTAGGTGAAAAATCTGTTGATATGTTGAGGCACTTAACCCTAATTGCTCATGTAAGTTGTTCTGGATAAGAACGTCTGCTAAATGACTCAAATGTACAGAAAATAGTCACCGACTAGACTGTTTGCATGCGCCCTATGAGTCTGAGTGCTTTGAACCTCATATGACCATTTGCCACAGTTAAAATCAATGGGCGCGTTTGAGTGGTAAGGCTAAAGCAACCAACTGTAGACGAAAGTGGAGCAGTGAAGTCTGGGAGGTTCATCTCCGACAGCCGAAAGTCGGACACTAATGTGGTTTTCAGTACTGCCATAGATAAAAGTTTATCTCTACAATGTTGAAATAAACATGCCTCCAACCCCCATATTACACACTCACATACTGAAATCATATGTAGGTACATTGTACTATCAATCAGTGAGAGAGAACGAACATCAAATATCACATTCATTTGTATATATCCACTGTATACATGAATTGGGTCAAGGGTGGTGCCTGTGTCAATAATGTGCTTGGTCACATTCACATGGGTCAAACAAAACACCCTAATGATTGGTTGGCCCATAATGCAGGTGATGGCTGCAGGAGGAAGTTGGTAAAGAGTGACTGCAGTTAAGACTTCATGACCTTTGATCGCATGCTTTTTGTAAAGTTCATGCAGTTGACATCTAGGGGGCAAGTAGGACCATTTTTAACCCCATAATGCAGCACACTTTGAAAGGCGGTGACCAAAGATGGTAACCGACTTGACAAAAATGATCTGCTCGAACACGCCAAATGTTATCTATATATATATATATATATATATATATATATATATATTTTTTTTTTAAGCTAAAATAGCTAGTAAGCTAGCGTCATAAGTTTGTCTCAAAAAAGTGCAGCGTGTTGATTCAATTTGGCATTTTGCGGCCACAAGAGTGACACGTGACTACAGTTTTCATTGAATTGTGGGTCATATCAACCCTGCAAGTGACCATACTGGGCTTGTTTGAGTGGTAGGACTTAAGCAACTGACTGCAGACGAAAGTCGAGGACTGAAGTCGGGGGAGGTGCATCTGCTACAGCCGAAAGTCGGACACTGATGTGGTTTTCCAACAGCAAGGCTCAGATCATCATGGCAGTGTTGCTATTATTTATAAATGTTTTTGTTGTTGTAATGTAACCCCCATATCACATACTCACATACTGTAAATATATGTGTGTACATTGTACTATCAATTGGGGAGAGAGAGCCTCAAATATCCCATTTATTTGTACATATCTACATCCACTGTATACATATAAATCCTGGCAAAGTTGCATCCTGTTTAGTCAGGTCTTTGGTCCTGTTCGCATGAGTCAAACAAAAACACTCTAATGATTGGTTGACAAATAGTGCCTCCCACAATGCAGGCAATGGCAGCAAGTTGCAGCTGGTGAAGAGCAACTGCAGACAATTGAAGTCAACTGCAGTCGAAACTTCATGACCTTTGATCACATGGTCAAAGTTCACGCAAGTTGGACAATTTGTATCCCCATAATGCAGCACACTTTGAAAGGCGGTGACCAACGATGGACACCAATTTAACAAAAGTGATCCGCTCGAACGCTCCCACTGTGAATCCCAAACCACCTTCTCGCCCCGAACTACCTACTCGCCCGTAGGGCCCTCCATTGTCACGTGTTGCTGACTCTGAGGGTGACTTCCAAAGAGTAGCGATGGGATCAATAAACCCATCAACTTCAAGACACACTCCTGAAGTAATGAAGTGAACATGAAATTCAAATGAACAAATCCCCCCTGTTTTACAAGGTATAAACCTCAGTAAGAGGTAAACATTTCATTTGGAAGGTATTTCATCTGTGATGTGTCAAGTCTCGAAATCTGACATAACCAAATGCAGCCTGCAGCCTTGCTGGTCGAAGTGGCTATCTGAGGGTCTAATTAGCCCTTACACCCTCAATAATTATCACTCTCTCAGCTTTGGGACACTTGTGCCAAAGGTGTTCACTCTCTCCCTAGAGCTAAATCGAGGGCTGGGGAGGCATCTTTTGGGAATTGGACAGCACCTTAAGATGGCAATCAAACTGCATCCGGCTTCGAAGGGGATTCAGGGATAGTGGCTAGCGCAAGTGTCGTAAAGTAGTTTGATATTTTTCCAGTCTGCCATCAAATGACTGTTATGATTAATGAGGTAACCACTTCTGCTGCTCTAAGGGGATCTATTATTAGGCTGTTGAGAAAGTGTTTGTTTATCATTTGTTCTTCTTCATTTTCAGGACCTCCATTGCTTTATTCCCCTCTTGCCAAAACGCCAAAACTTGGAACTTTACTTGAAAACTTGAAACAAAAGCAGCCAAGTTAAATGTAATAAGGACATGAAACACATGGGGGCAGCAGCATAATATCTATGAAAAATCCTAAAACTACTGTCAAAGAAAGCCTGTGGCATTTACCCACACTCAAATAAACATAATAGGAGTAATAGGCTCTGTCTGTCACATTTTTAAGAGATTGTTAGTGCTGCTGTGAAAAATGTTGAATCTAGTGCGTTGGATACCTTTGGTGTTCATTGATTATGTTGATGCTAGCTTATACAATAACATATGGGGAAACTATAGTGCGCATCCAGCAAGGCTATATAAGCTTCTCAGGCGAAAGTGAGTATTTCAGCACAAAAGCCAGGCATGTCCTACCTGTGATTTGAACTCACATCCTTGGATTAAGAGTACTAACCAGTACAACATGGAACCTGTCCATAACCTTTAAGCTGTAGAACCCTAGCTCTGGGCTCTCAGCTCAAGGTATGGACCACACATTGGGAATTTTAGCATGTCAATCTTGGCGGGGCAAACACATCAAAAAATGTGGGATGCAAGCCAGCAAAGCCACTACACAACACAACACTGAACAATACATTAATTGCCTTATAACGGTGACAAACGGTGCCCACAAGCCACCACACAACACAATACTAAACAGTACATGAATTGCACTATAACGGTGAGAAACGGTGCACATTCAGCCTCATTTACTGCCTTTAAAAAAACATAGCTGATGTGTTTTCTACTGACAATTGAGATGTACAAACTATGGCATAAGGGGACAACAAGCAGATAAGAGGCAATCCATAATTTTGATTAAGACATTAATGAGCGAACTAGGAAGGGCGTAGTCAATATAACTATTTGTTCAGCACTTTTGAAATGTACAGCCACAGAATTCAGAACAAGGGCCGTTCTTACAGTGTTCTCCATGTACACCAAGTCAGAATCGTAGGATAAATAAAGGGGGCATATAAGCAGAGAATGAAAGCTCTTACAATATTCAATGATTATATTTCTCTAAAACAGGTTATAGGCTACATGTGCACCACCAAGTCAGAACAGTAGGCAATATTAAGAAGGAAAATAGCCCAAATTATTAGGGTTAGGCACATGGGCTACTAACAGTTTACTACATAACATACACTTAGTATTGCTTTCTTAGCTACAGTATGCATATCTCCCTGGCTTATGACATAATTTATGCAGCAGCATACAAGACATTTTTGGACTCACCTTGTTGTGCTGTGCTCACTTGAACAGGAAGGTGGCACTGTGGTCCATCACGGGCTAATTTTGTCATCAAACTTTCTCATCAAAGTCTGACATTCTCTGGATTTAACTTCTTATGGCTGGGGGCAGTATTGAGTAGCTTGGATGAATAAGGTGCCCAGAGTAAACTGCCTGCTACTCAGGCCCAGTTGCTAATATATGCATAGTATTACTATATTTGGATAGAAAACACTCAGAAGTTTCTAAAACTGTTTGAATGATGTCTGTGAGTATAACAGAACTCATATGGCAGGCAAAAACCTGAGAAAAAATCCAACCAGGAAGTGGGAAAACTGAGGTTTTTAGTTTTTCAAGTCATTTCCTATCGAATATACAGTGTCTATGGGGTCATATTGCACTTCCTAAGGCTTCCACTAGATGTCAACAGTGTTTAGAACCTTGTTTGAGGCTTCTACTGTGAAGGAGGGGGGAATGAGAGCTGAATGAGTCAGGGCTCTGCCAGAGTGCTATGAGCTGATCAAGCACGCATTTCTACAGACTAAGGAATTCTCCGGTTGGAACATTATTGAAGATTTATGATAAAAACATCCTAAAGATTGATTCTGTACTTCGTTTGACATGTTTCTACGAACTGTAATATGACTATTTGTCTGAACATTCACCTGGACTTGCCAGCGCGTCGTGAGTTTGGATTGTGTACTAAACGCGCAAACAAAAAGGAGGTATTTGGACATAAATGATGGACTTTATCGAACAAATCAAACATTTATTGTGGAACTGTGATTCCTGGGAGTGTATGAATCTGATGAAGATCATCAAAGGTAAGTGAATATTTATAATGCTATTTCTGACTTCTGTTGACTCTGTTGACTCTGTTGATTATTGCATGGTGTACTTTTTCGGTAAAGCTTTTTTGAAATCTGACACAGTGGTTGCATTGAGGATAAGTTTATCTAAAGTTCCATGCATAACACTTGTATTTTCATCAACATTTGTGATGAGTATTTCTGTAAATTTATGTGGCTCTCTGCAAAATCACTGGATGTTTTGGAAGAAAAACATTACTGAATGTAACGCGCCAATGTAAACTGAGATTTTTGGATATAAATTTGAACTTTGTTGAACAAAACATACATGTATTGTGTAACATGAAGTCCTATGAGTGTCATCTGATGAAGATCATCAAAGGTTAGTGATTAATTTGATCTCTATTTCTGCTTTTTGTGACTCCTCTCTTTGGCTGGAAAAATGGCTGTTTTTCTGTGACTAGGTGCAGACCTAACATAATTGTTTGGTGTGCTTTCGTCATAAAGCCTTTTTGAAATCGGACACTGTGGTGGGATTAACAACAAGTTTTTCTTTAAAATGGTGTGAAATACTGGAATGTTTGAGGAATTTTAATTATGGGATTTCTGTTTTGAATTTGGCGCCCTGCACTTTTACTAGCTGTTGTCATATCGATCCCGTTAGCGGGATCTAAGCCATAAGAAGTTTTAAGTTGCTTTCAAGACAACTGGGAACTCTGAAAAAAACAAGGTTGAATCATGATGACGTCAGTGATATTCAGGTCGTAGCTCTAGAAAGAAAGAGGCCCGAGCTCTTGATTTACAATTCCGAGTTGGATGACTGTTCAAAACATATTTTCCCAGTCGGAGCTAATTTTTTCAGAGTTCCCAGTTGTCTTGAACTTACGGAAGTCAGATCTCGCAGTTCCAAGTTAATAGTTGTTTTCAGCCCGGGCACAAACCATGCTTCATTGACAGAATGGCCAATGTTGAGTGTTTATCATTTTAAACTGATTCTTTCCAAACCACTAATTGTTGAATTTGCTTATTTTGTAATGTTTATGTCCAATGGCCGATGAGCACAGACATGTTTTATCTATAATTTCTCTTCATAATTTTTCTTCATATGACATAAAAAAAAAAATCCAAAACCATTTCCGGTGCTTTATTTTAGACAGAGCATTTGGCCAGCATCAGACAGTCGGAGCGTCGGGGCATTTGCCTAGGACACTATGGTAAGTGGAATGACCGAATGTAATGTAATGCAATTGGAGTCATGATAAGGGCAAGTAAAACCCTAGTGCTCTCAAATTTTAGGTGGCATTTTGCCTTCTTCCTACAGTTCTCAGCAATTAGCTTCACCCATGACTGCCTTATGTGAGCTACAATTCCCACGCTGTGTTTTAAAGTTTAGAAACGTCAATAACCATCGCTTCCATTTCATCAGCGAGAAAGATTCCTTCCAATAAAAAATATACACTGACTGTAACAGTTTTGCACAGATCCATACAGCTATGGGTGCCTGTATCCGACGAAACTACATTTCCACTTCATTTCCCAAGTTACGCTTCCACGCTGGTGTTCAGAGCATGCTAGATAGCTACAGGAAAAGGAGCACCGAGCACGTCCCCATTCTCATCGATGGGGCTGTAGTGGAGAAGGTTGAGAGCTTCAAATTCCTTGGTGTCCACATCAACAACAAACTACATTGGTCCAAACACACCAAGACAGTTGTGAAGAGGGCACAACAAAGCCTATTCCCCCTCAGGAAACTAAAAAGATTTGGCATGGGTCCTGAGATCCACAAAAGGTTCTACAGCTGCAACATCGAGAGCATCCTGACCGGTTGCATCACTGCCTAGTAAGGCAATTGCTCGGCCTCCGACCGCAAGGCACTTCAGAGAGTTGTGCGTACGGCCCAGTACATCACTGGGGCAAAGCTGCCTTCCATCCAGGACCTCTACACCAGGCGGTGTCAGAGGAAGAACCTAAAAATTGTCAAAGACCCCAGCCACCCCAGTCATAGACTGTTCTCTCTACTACTGCATGGCAAGCGGTTCCGGTGTGCCAAGTCTAGGATAAAATGGCTTCTCAACAGTTTTTACCCCCAAGCCATAAAACTTCTGAACAGGTAATCAAATGGTTACCTGGACTATTTGCATTGTGTGTGTCCCCCAACCCCTCTTTTTACGCTGCTACTCTCTGTTTATCATATATGAATAGTCACTTTAACTATTCATTCGTACATACTACCTCAATTGGGCCGACCAACCAGTGCTCCCACACATTGGCTAACCAGGCTATCTGCATTGTGACCCGCCACACACCATCCGCAAACCCCTCTTTTATGCTACTGCTACTCTCTGTTCATCATATATGCATAGTCACTTTAACGATACCTACATGTACATACTACCTCAATAAGCCTGACTAACAGGTATCTGTATATAGCCTTGCTACTCTTTCTTTAAATGTCTTTTTACTGTTGTTTTATTTCTTTACTTACCTACACACACACACACACACACACACACATACCTTTTTTTTCTCGCACCATTGGTTAGAGCCTGTAAGTAAGCATTTCACTGTAAGGTTTACACCTGTTGTATTTGTCGCACGTGACAAATTAACTTTGATTTGATTTGGTCACCTCTTGTTTTCCGTCTGTTATCCGCAAACAAGTGCTGGAACATGGCGATATGGTCATGTGGGAACACTAACCATGACACTATCAAGGTGTGTGTCAAATCAACCATTTAACCGCTGATGTGAAAGATAAGGTCCTTATGCTTCCAAATCCATACCAGGAGCGATGCGTGTTAATGTTCAGACTGAGCGGTGAGGATCTTAGCAAAACACTGCCTTTGTCCAATGACTCTTATGTGTCATGTAATGGAACTGAACGCCATGATCATGGGCTAGCAGAACCTGTGATAGTAAGGGACAAAGGTTAATAGAAAACCTTTCTTGGAAAGCAGGGCATGATCGGGTCTGAAATAGTAAACAGGATCAGAACTATCCGCTTTTAACAATAAACTAAAATGGGCAAATACTTAGACCTATCTGATTGATAGGTGCCATACTGATCGCCAGGGGGCGCTAAGTCCACATGTGGTCGCTGAAACTAATTTCATCAAGCACAATTAGTCCCATCCTTCCCCGTACTGCAGTTGGTACGTGGGGCCAATAAATCTCTCTCGCTCTTTCTGCATTGTTCATTAACAGTTTATTAACAGATGTTTTTATTTTGAGATAGTAACTTTTATCGTCGCGTTATTTACCGTATTCTCCTTTCTTTGTGCTGTAATCTCCAGGGATTCAAATATGTCTATGGTCTATTCGATCTTATCTGGAAATGACCGACGTGGGTCCTTTGTATATGAATTATATTTACATGGGGGACTTTTCCCCATTACTTTTCGGGTAGTCGATATAAAACAAAACAAAAATACACCACAAAAGACCATGACACAACGAAACTAGATTGATGACGCGCAAGGTTGTAGGGATTTACTGTACAGTCCCAGTAAGGCTTCAAACATGTTGAGCTTCTTTATAATATGTTTTATTTAGTTAAAACATATTTACGTATATTTAGTCGATAACTGTACTTCTACATGATTTCAGGCTAATGCCTTCAGTGATCGGCGTATAAAAAATAAAGAACATATAGCCTTGGCCTACTAGTTGCTGTCATTTACAGAAGTCACTGTATATAATAATAATAATAATAATAATAATAATAATAATAAATCATACCTATTACTTATTGACTTTATTGCACTTTCATTTATGTTCACTGATAATGGTCGTCGTTTACCGTTAATACAGAGAGGAATCGGGGATTGGGTGGGCAGAGGCATGGGGTTTTAAGTAAGAGGCACGTTGTGAATTGTGTAAACAGCTCGGGGCAGTGGAAAAGTTCATGCCCGGGTCCCAGTAAGGAGAAACCGGCGGAGCACCAGGCCAGTGGACGGCCATTTAATCAATACGACCTGTAAGAGATTAGTGCGTTATTGTGCCTCACAAGGCCATTTAGCAGACGCTTTTATCCAAAGCGACATACGTGTATACAATTTAGGTATGAGTGGTCCCGGGAATCAAACCACTACTCTGGCGTTTCAAGCGCCATGTTCTACCAACTTAGCGACAAAGGATCAATTAATGACAAGTTCATATTTTTGCCTCTTCTGTATATTCTCTAAAAGTTTGGAAAAAGAGAATCTGTTGGGGAGCATCGTATTCATACACCATTTTTTTATTTATCGCCTTTGTAATAGCCAAAGGCATTTCATATCAGTTACGCTCCCATAAAAGTTTGTGTTGCTTGCATTTGTATTTAGGCACATTTTAAGAACAATGGATTCCATTAATTGCATGAAATATATCAGGATTTAAAAAAAATTTTTTACTATTCTTGCTGAGGGGCTAATACCTCTTGTAAATAGGCCTACTTTATTAATTCAAAATTGCTAGGTATGCCTGAAGAAATACTAGGCTAAATAAATATCAAAACGATAATATAACTTAGGCCTATATAGAATGACTGTAATTGTTTCGATATAATTTAAACCTGGTCGTCCATAAACATTGATGGTGTGTTTTTAAAATGTTTGAATAGTGTCTCCCTGAGATCATTTTGGTTGAAAATGTTTTGTTTTAGTAATACAATTGATCCTCTTTAAAAAAAAAACATTTTAAAACGGAATATCGTGGTGAGGCTGGGCTGCGTGGTGTCCATGTTTATCCGCCTATAATATAGAGATGGTAAGAAGTTTGAAGGTTATATAGGGAATAGATCAATACGATCCAAGGGATCTGAAGCTTGTTAGACACCTTCAACTTGATACAATCTGTCTGAATTTAATCAATTATGTATTCACTGAGCAAGTATATAGGAGCTTTCCCGTGCAACAAAAACGCACGGTATGCCCTATATAGTTTATCTTGTCTAGCCTACGTGACAATGCCCTTATTCCGTTTAATATTCACACATTTTGACCACAAGAATGACACAATTAGCTGTCTGGTCACACCATTTGGTTCTTCTGTTCAATCTGCTTCTCACTTAGAGCAAACCTTCGCAACTTGACCCTTTCTCCGGCCAAACTAGCTTTAATTCTGCCGTAATGAGATCTCACATACCGCCCACTGAACGGAAGGAGGAGCGCTTTGATCCGACCACGCGTGTTGATTGAGACTTTTAACTAACTATATTATTAAGCATCGCAATAAGATGCTAAACAGCAGGAGGCAAACATTGGGGATTATTTCCTCCTCGTAACTCGTATTTATTGCATATTTGAAAACAGATGTGCGGCTGGAGATTTTAATGGAGTGATTCACTCAAACGGAGATGATGGAGTGTTTGTTCTCCATTGATTTCGTAATGAATATCACAATGTCACATTCTAAGTGAAAACTCTTTCGAAACATTATTGCAATAGCCTAGTAATTCATGTGTTAATTAAGGTCACACCATAGAATAAGGAATTGAATAGGATCTCTATGGTTCACACAATCGCCAACTGTCCTTATCATTAATATCACATTAGCATGCTTAAATAAAAATCTAGGCCTATAATCCCATACAGTAGTTAATTAATTTACAAAATACATTGCTATTTATTATGTATCATTCCACCTGGTGGTCTCAACAATGTGTTTGCTCGTGAATGGTAATATTCTGCAATAACTAAATCTAGTCCATAATCTGATTTTGTACGTGGGCAAGCAGCGTGCTCACTGCTGAAGTCCAGTCTTTTGTCGGAGTGGGCTGGGAGTTACCCCTCCTCTCGTTTTTCTAAAGACGTGTGTGTGGCCAGGAGCTCAATCCATTTGCTGCTCACTCTGCACTGCCTGACCTACAATTGGACAGCTCGGATTCTCTTTGGGAGGAGCATACTGGCAGCAAAAAGGGGGAAAGAAGTTAACAGCGCAAAAGTATTCTGTAGTGACGGGATGCCCAAAGTTCATACGTTTTTCAATGCGCGCCTCAGCACACTGAGATGGAAACCGCTTAAACCCTATTAAGACCTGGTACAGTGCATTCCTGATAGTATTATTTGTCAAGTGACAAGACAGGAACTCCTGCTTTGAGCGCCTCAACTTTTCAGAAAGAAAAAGTGGAGCTCTCCGTCTGCATACTTTGGGAAGTTCGTTTTAGGCAGGAGCATAGTTGAGCTGTGGGGAGAAGACATGCAGGCGCGCTACTCCGTCTCGAGCCCCAACTCTCTGGGCGTCGTGCCTTACATTAGTAGCGACCAAAGCTACTACCGGGCCGCCGCCGGTGGAGGATACACCGGGATGCCGGCCCCTATGAGTATGTACTCTCACGCGGCCCACGACCAGTACCCGGCCAGCATGGCGCGAGCCTATGGACCGTATACCCCGCAGCCCCAGCCGAAGGATATGGTGAAACCCCCGTACAGTTACATTGCGCTCATTACTATGGCTATCCAGAACTCGCCTGACAAGAAGGTGACCCTGAACGGGATTTATCAGTTTATCATGGAGAGGTTCCCGTTCTACCGAGACAACAAACAGGGCTGGCAGAACAGCATCAGGCACAATCTCTCTCTCAATGAGTGTTTTGTCAAAGTTCCCCGTGATGACAAAAAGCCTGGCAAGGGGAGCTACTGGACCCTGGACCCGGACTCATACAACATGTTCGAGAACGGCAGCTTCTTGAGGAGGAGGCGACGGTTCAAGAAGAAAGACGCAATGAAAGACAAGGATGACCGGGGTGCTAAGGAGACGCCGTCTAGACAGGGCCGGGACGCGGAACAGCCCGTGCAGGGCTCCCAGCCAGTCCGGATCCAGGATATTAAGACCGAGAACGGTAACGCGACACCCCCACAGGCCGCCTCGCCCTCCCTGAGCACTGTGCCCAAAGTCGAGAGTCCCGACAGCAGCAGCAGCAGCATGTCCAGCAACGGCAGCCCCCACAGCATCCCGTCCAACAGGTCCATCGGCATGGAGAGCTCCGAGCAGCAGCAGCAGCACCACCAGCACAGCCAGGCCCAAGGCTTCAGTGTGGACAACATCATGACTTCCCTCCGGGGGTCCCCACAAGATGCCACAGAGCTTGCCCCGTCCCTCATCGCCTCGTCCAGGACAGGTATAACACCGTCTTTGTCCCTAAACTATTCACCGAACCAGACGTCAGTCTATAGCTCACCCTGTAACCAAAACTCTATCTCCACTACCTCGAATGCTAGCTACCATTGTAATATGCAAGCCATGAGTTTATACGCCGGGGATAGATCTAGCCACCTAGCTCCGACTACCACCGTGGATGAAACGTTGCCAGATTACTCCATCACGACCACCTCCTCCCCTCTGGCCCACGGCAATCTAAACACTGGGCAGGAGGGCCACCATCCCCACCAAGGGCGGCTTCCCTCATGGTACCTCAACCAGGCCGGGGACCTGGGCCACATCGGGGCGACCTACCCCGCCCAGCAGCAGAACTTCCACTCCGTGCGCGAGATGTTCGAATCTCAAAGAATTGGCTTGAATAATTCTCCTGTGAACGGGAATAACAGCTGTCAAATGTCATTTCCCCCTAGCCAATCCATCTACCGCACTTCAGGAGCTTTCGTGTATGACTGCAGCAAGTTCTGACCAAATTAGGTTTTCATCGTATTGATCTTCTTCATAAAAATATGTGTTACCCACCACCTGCCACGACGATGGACTAAAACGAAACAGAACACAAATAATGGACAGATTAAAAAAAGACATGATCTTGGTTTGTAAAGAACAGTGTTACGGCTAATAACACGTAAGTCTCTTCTCGCTTTTGTGACATGTTTTAAAGATAAGAATATGCCAGTCTTTCATGGACATATTATTACGTGTAAATTGCATATAGTAATTTATTTCTAAACTGCCGGAAATTATGGACCAAACACCAAAAAGTGTTTCTAAATTGAAATGCCTTAATTGTCCAAATATGTTCCATTATAAAAAGCGGAACTTGTATATCGTCCTACTCTTTCAAAGTTTCTTCTTTTGTTGAAAAGTATTCTGAAGGAATTGCATTGTTTGTTTAATAAATTGCCATTTTATTTGAGTTAAAGCTACGCCTGATTTCTTATAGACTATATGGCATTCTCAACACTGATATTTTTTTGACCGTTTGTGTAATTTAACCAGACCTTATTTCTCACAGACTTTCAAGCTGTAAGCTATTTTGCACCCTGTTTCAAACCTATCGACGTGGGATCGATCACTGGCAGCGATTGATAAATCTGAATTTAAATCACAGCCTTTTTTTTTGACAGGTTAGGTTACCATTCTCACTATACATTTTCACAGAAAATGTATAATTGTAATCACGGAGTTTGGTCAGTTCGTTTAGGCTTGTCAACAAAATCGAGGTCGAATGAAATAATTAATAATTACCCAAATTAACATGGAATCTTTCTAGAATAGGAAAACATTTATTTCCAAAACTTTGAATTTCAATGCAACTCGATCTGGTCCGTTTTTGTTATGATGACCAAAAACCAATTGTATGTTATATGCGTAAAAATGATCCAAGATGTCAACTGTATAAAAAAACAGACATATTTATCGTATGTGTTGATGATGACTTGAAGTGGCAGTGTATTTAGGTGATTGTTTTGCTTCATATTTAAAGTGACACAGCTCTTCTCTTGTCAGACACGGACGATCTGTCAACATCTTGACCTGGGGCCCTCTGGCCTCATAACAGTTCATCGATGCAGGCTAGTAGTCCACACAGCAAAACTGACTTGTTTTGAATAGCCACGTGTGTTTACAGTCACATTCCAACGCTTAATTAAAATCATACCACACATGCCAAAGATAGTCCTGTAGGCACACGATGGTTTGGGGACTGCGATCTATTAAGAAGACTCCAACTTGAACATGTATCTATATTAGGGAGATGAGAGCCAAACGCATCCTACAGCGCGTGCGCAAAGTATAGTTTCCTATGTGGCTTTTGTTTTGTATTTATAGTTAAACATATCACAAGGGTCTCACCTAATTGAAATCTTCTTTAAAAATTGAGAAATTCGTAAATAGGCCTATTTTAATTGGCAGGTCTACGTAAATTATTATTATTACTTCTTTTTTTTCAGACAGCTGGCTTGCCTCGACTGGTTAATGAAGGGACATATTTTCCTCGTTGTCACATTTTCAAATTACAGAAACATGTTCCACTGCCTAAATTTAAACCCTTGGGAACAGTATGATATGATGTATGCTTGAAGTAAATTCGATTCATTTGTTGAATTTGCAATGAGGAGAAACATGGGCGCGCGCTTAAAGCCATGTTGTGCATAAATCCATATATTTCTCTGAGACTTTTATCCCTCCATTTGAATACTGTTATAAATGACATCTTCCGTTTATTACGGCTTTACAAATTACATATGCCAGAGCAAAATTGACATACATAAGCCTACTTTATTGTTTTCTGGTGTGACGGTAGGCCTATGCGTAAACAAGGCATACTATGCGTAAAGTGTATGCCTATTCTCAAATTCCAGGAATAAAAAAATATCCACTAATAATAATAATATTAATAATGATAATTATAAAATTACTACCATTTTAGTAATCCTTTTGCACACTATTTCCAATTGCCAAAACAACTATTGCTAAAGGCTACCAGAGCGCAACGGATGTTTTCAAAGTTCAAGTATGTATTAGATATTTTCGGTTAATGTGGTTGATTTGGCTGCTAATTGCCTAGATAGGGTCAACAAAGCGCTTTAAATTTGCTTAGAATTTCCACGGCTATAGGTTATGTTAAGCGCAAAGTTAACAGCCAATTATTTGACTGTTAACTTTGCGTTAGTCTAATATCAATGTAATGGCATTGGTTGACTTGATGTTATGCTCAAGCGGATGAGGGGTAACTATTATCAAGGAGGCCCTTGGGGCTAGAGGGTCAAACGGGATATGATCATATGAGCATGGCAGCGTGTCGTGTATCCTCTGGGCACAACCATAGGCCTGGAGGTTGCAATAAATGGAACAATGTACGTCTATACGTCGAACTGATCGTGTGGGCTGATAACAACATTACCTCGACAAGAAAGGTATAGGCTATATTTATTTTTACAAGATAAACAACTTCATCAAAAGCAGCAAAACAAAACTCATAATAATAGCGACGTATCAAGTTGCGTATGGGAATGCAGTTTGGATAGCGTTTGCACATTTGGAAGACGTCGACGAAACATCAGAATATAATCTTGATGTCTGGCCAACGTATAAACGATGTAGAACTGCAGAATTTAGAATGTAGGCATCTGCAAGAAGTCTTGCCAATGAGCAAACGGTCTGTAAACTGCACCTTCCCGATGTATCCTGTATACATCGTGCCTACATGGAATAGATTATGAATCACACAGCAGCCACAATAACGTTGACAACAGAATCACAATGGAGCACAAAAATCAACTGTTTAGCAAAAATAATAGTGTTTAATTGAGCAACACTTTGGCCTAGAAAGACGGAATGAAATGCAGCTATGTAGGCCCCATTATCTCCCACCGTCGAATAGCTGTAATCAGCCTCATAAAACTAAAAGTCATTACATCCTTTCCCAAGTTATAAACAAACGTCGTGTTAGTCCCAAGATTGATGGCACCCTCACAGAACGGGCCAGGTCAGGAAGGAATAAAATTCAATCAGAGCGCTGGAATCATTTTTCATGGGACGGAAAAGGCAGAGAGGGAGACGGGGGTCAATGGGGAGGATGTCGGCCGCCGGAGCACCATCAACAATACCGCAGGAGAAAGCAAGGCATGGCAGGAGAAAGACAGTGCGCTGTGTGTGTACTCAGGAACACGCCTGACTCTACAATTTATGATTTCTTTCCACTCTTGGACCCCACTGCGCAGTTGGAACGTGAACTGCGACGAATACTACCACAAATATCATAGAGCTGGAGAAATTAAAAAACAAAATGTACCATAATAATATTTGTGCACAGTTCCTAAAAGTGCAACAGAATAGCATGCACATCGGTTGCACTCAAATCGTTATCCCAAACATGACCTGAGTTGGTGCCCAGTTGGCCACACGTTCTTTTATTCATTTGTATAGGACAACGTTTAAAACAAGTCCGTTTTTAAAATGCATAATGATGATACCATTTATCAATGTAATTATGAATACTATGATCCATATTTATATTAATAATATGTGTTATTATTATTATTCAATTGCTATTGTACACAGATTATTATCTGTAGTTTTTTCCCCTTCATGTTACTACTTACTAAAACCTACTAGGCTACTAATTTAGCCCATAGGTATACCGCACTACTACAACAGATTTACCTACTACTACAACTGCTACTACTGCTACTACTACTACCAGTACTACTATAGGTCTACTTCTACTCTTAGGCTAATATATTAGGTAGGACTATTTATATCGATGTTATTACTTGTGTGTGTGTGTGTGTGTGTGTGTGTGTGTGTGTGTGACTAAGAGTTGTACATTAAGTACGCCTATGTTAATTTCTTTACAGATAACAATCCCCTGTTTTATTCCTTATAAGGTCTCTAAGAAAACGTATTGATTTTGACATGGCCTAAAGTTAGGCCTATTGATTTGAAAGCCTACACGTGTAATGCTATATAGGGGATTCCACATTGTACATTTGGCAAAACTTTGTTTATTTGGACACTTTTTCCCCACTGACTTCACTATCCCCTCAATATTTTCCCCTTTTCCTGAAACGTTCCGCTACATTCCTGAAATGCACAGCTTCACATGCGCGTCAGCACGCATCCTTCCCTTCTCACACTCTCTCCCACATTTCTTTGGGTCAAATACCAAAAACAAAAGTGACTGTGTTCTACATTACCTTTATATTTATCTCGTTAAAACAACACGATTTCAATATCCGTTTTAATTTAACAGAAGTTGACTACAAATAGAGAATATATTTCTGGTGAGCGTTTGGACTGTAGGCTATTTAAAATACATGTTTAGATACATATATTAAAATGCATTAGTCCTATGTGAACTTTGTTGATCTCCTGATGATTGAGTGATAAATGACCAATGCGTACATTCTTATCAGCTATATTTATATTTTCCTCACGCACAAGCATCACTCAGTGGAAAATACCTACAATTTTATATCACCATCTTAACAATGCCATCTGTGACTATAAAGGTAAAATCACATCCAGCGACGTAATTTATTTGGAATTGTAACTACTTGTAGAGATTTGATTAACTTCGATGCCATTTTCAGTGAAATATCAGAAAGAGACCCACTGACACCAGGAAGTTTTAACGAGGATTTAAAGACATGGGGGTCAAAGTTCAACAAGTTCAACGACAAATAATTCGTCAATCACCAACTGATAAACAGATTTTAAGATGTCCATATGTGCAGCAGTCTAACAAGAATGTGTAAGGCCATTTAACTAAATTAGTGACAAACGATAAGGACTCATTTCGTTTTTCTTAACTGAGGAGTCAATAATAAACAATAAAAAAAAACACAGTAAAGTTATAGAAAGGTATTTGTGTACCGGAAAAGTATAGGAACAACATTCGGATCACCGCGCGTGCTGTATGCACTGTCTTCTGCTGTCTCATGCCAGACAGAGTCTGGGGTCCAGACATCTCAACTCCACTGACCCGCACGCCTTGGAGAGAGAGAGAAAAGATCAGCTCGCTCAGTGTTAACCATAGTTCGATTCTCTAAAACGAATTTACAATTCCTCAAATAGCTTCATCTACACACCATGCTAAATACAACATGTAAAGATGGCACTAAAATAAAAAATGTACGATTTTTTTTTTAAATATAGAAAGTATAGCCTATCCGTGAATTGAAATACTGTAGCCCTAACGCATAGTGATCAAATAAAAATACATCTTAATCAACATTATATTAGTTGATAACAACCACCCAAAATAAACAGATGGTCTAATTAATTCTGAATACCACATCATATAGCCTGTATGCTGCAATAACCACAACGTAACGGTTAATAATGATAGCTAATTATGACAGATTTTTTTTACATTGACAAATGTCTGAGATTAAAACATATTAAACTGTATTGGATTTCACTAATAAACGAGAAGGTGCAATACGCCTACCAGTTGGCCTATTAGTTTTGGTTTTTGCTTATTCTGTGTAAAGTAGCCAAGCAGATTTGATTGAATCAAACCGATAGCATTTCCAAACAGCGTCGTGGTTCCACTGTAAATGGAACACATAGGTGAGAGGAGACTCGTTGAACAGCAGTCCTTCACTTTTACCATGCCCCTGAAACAGTGGTGTCACGCCACCCTGGACTGTGCGCACTTTTTCAGAATTAGTCAACTCATGTTCGTTTCCAGTTTACCCCGAGAAGGGGGGCAGGGGTGAGGGGAGAGAGGGCACACCGTTGAGAGGGACACACCGTGGCGGCCCACTACGGCCCCGGGGACTGTGCACCTGTATGGCTGGGTGACCAGCTCAGTCAGCTCAATGGAAAACTGCTGTGTTTCAGCTCACAGTTGGTTACAAGGCTCGACCTCAAAGCGCCATCTGTTTATAATTAAGAGTCCACATAGACGCAGGCTCTGTTTGACAGTCAAACTAGTGAAAGGCTCGAGGTCCAACACTTGTCTTTTAGAAGAAAAAATAAAACCCCATAGACGCCATTGCCTCTTCTCTGAAACCCACAATGTCAAAGGAAAATCCTTAAATAGGCCACCAGCTTTTCTCAGGTGAACTATTTACGTAAAAACACACAATGGCCTATACCACAATATTTCTATAGGTAATTTTATAATACAAACATATATTTTATACCGTATATTAAAACCGCGTGCTTTCAAGGACCAAATCAAGAAAAATGGTACATTCAAGATTTTACTCTCCAACACGGTTATGGCAAAAGTCTTGAAATCGCGTGGTTATTAATACAGACGTCTTGCACAGAAAAACGTTTAATATTAAACACATCCAAGCGCGCGCTCCAGCAGTTTTGGAACGCGGTGGAAAAATGTGGAATAAAGGAGCAGTGTGATTTCATACCAAGGGGAAACGTCTGTGCCCGACGACCTACGGATAACCCGAGAAGCCTGGCAAGGAACGCATAAACTACACACTTTAAATTGTACATTAAACCTACCTCTGCTCTGCTCTACTCCGCTCGGCCTTGTGTAGAGACTGGAGACTGAGGCTAATTATAGCCGTTTTTTTTTTACACACGGTGCTAGGCCCTGAATGTCTCGATTCTGCCCGTGTGACATACAGGATTTTATTGTCTCCAGTTTAAATTTACGATGATATTTTAAATGTCTCATACCAGACGTGTTGAGTGTAGGCATATTTTTCTGTTTTAATTATGCAGCTAGGAGGAACACGTGATTACTCGCTACAGCTGTAGGGCCTAAGTGATAAAATAATAACGACACGTTGCATTTCTATTGCATTTTATTTGGATTGTGTTTAAATCATTATATAATGTTTCCCCTCGTTATAACAAAGGTTGCCTATTTCAAATTTACATCCACTCATGGACATTTACATCGAACAGAGCAATAGGAAATTGTTCTTTGTGTATGAAATGTCAAGTTGTGTTCAATTATAATTTCTGTATCTGAGGTTCAACCATAATTTCTGTATCTGAGGTTCAACCAGTAGGCTAACATTGAGTCTGGTGCATTCCATGAGCAGGTAGGAAGGCAAAACAACATTTACCTCAGATATGTATACATCTAGGCATATATTTCTAACAGTAGGCCAATTATTCATATTGTGTAATTACACATGATGAGACAATAATTATTACAATATGGTAAAACTGACAAATTATTAGATATATACCTACTTCGTGTAGAAGTTTAAATAATGGAAACCAAATATAAATTCATTTTATAAATAAGCATAGGCCTATATATTAAAATATAAATAGGCTATTGTTATTTGACCCGATAGCCTGTCATCTGATGTCAAACGTAAAAAAGAACAACAACAAACAGATGTTATTCTAGTGATGAAAATAAACGAAAATAATGAAATCAAGTTGAACAGTGTCTTTATACGTCCATATATAGCACCTTGCTTTCTAGCAATGAAGCACACACATTGAACGAACTTGAACCCGTGAGCATGTGACATGATACATCAAAGTGGCCCGAGCCCTGCTTTTTGAGCGACAGTAGCAGTTGTCTGTGTCACAGGTCTCGCCCCATTTTACGGTCCTAGGCAACCACTAGAACCACGTCAACAGCAGACTACACTGGTGATTAAACGTTCGTTTGTGATTGTCTGGCTCTTTTTTTCAAGGGATTGCTCGAAGTTTGAGTCCTTACTTGGCGTTTTTTAAGAGTCATCTAACATGAGAGATAAAATATGGGGATAACACTAATGGCCAAAATATTTCATAATTGAAGTCAAAAGGTGTGCTCTTATTCTTTGCTCTCAATAGAATATGTGAATGGTCTTTATTAGTCAACATTGTAATATACATTTGGCTGTATGCTAATTTAGAACATCAACAAATATGTTTCAGTCAGTTTATTCACCATTTCAAAAATTCCCATTTTCATGTTCATGAACTCCCAGCACTTGCAATGGTGATATCCCTGTCAGTCAACACGCACACACACACGCACGCATGCACACACACACACACACACACACACACACACACACACACACACACACACACACACACACACACACACACACACACACACACACACACACACACACACACACACACACACACACACACACACACACACACACACACACACACACACACACACACACACACACACACACACACACACCACCATCTTGGCTTCTTATCTCCAGACGGTGCACAGTGTTCTCCCCCTGTTCCTCACACCTTATAACTCCAGAGTGGTGTAATGTCATCGGAGCAGATATACAGGGTGTGCAGGGGCAGGCCGTCACCCATCACAACACAGGGGCCGGCAGGCAGGCCAACACAGCCCTGCTGAGGGCAGAATGGAGTGGGCCGGACAGAAACTACGTGCAGATGGAGAGATGGAGAGAGAGAAAGGGATGGACATTCAACAAAATGACTCATAATAAACAGTGGAAAGAGGGATGAGAGGTGAGGGAGAAATATTGGAATTGAAAAATTCTCTCTTTCTTTCTCATAAATACCTTTATGTGTGTGTTTATGCACACTGTTTTCGCAAGAAACAGTATCATTCTATGTTCATGAGTATATTTGTGTGTAGATGTATGTGAGTGTGTGCGTATGTGCATGTGAATGCATATGTGTGTGTTTGTGTGTGTGTCGGGGCAGAATAGCAGTAAGTAGAGGCTATAGAGTCCCATTGGTCATCATGGGTAGCAGTGTCACCTCGGCCCTGACCGCCGTACCAAAAGATAATGAAATGAGGGGGTTTGTGTACATTCTGTTCCTGTTGAGATTTGGGCTGTGCAGAGAAATCCACTGAGAATGAGTCTCAGACCACCAAAACAGTCTGTAAGCAGTCTGCAACTTGAACAGGCCACTTCCTCTGTTTCTCTCTCCCCAGTCACCATTCTCTTTCCCTTTCTCTCTCCTTTCTGCCAGTTTCCCACTAGCTACAAAGAGGTATAGATGGCATTTTAAACTCGGTGGTTTGAGCCGTAAATGTTGATTGGCTGAAAGCCGTGGTATATCAGACTGTATATCATGGGTATGATACATTTTTTTTTACTGTTCTAATTGCGTTGGTAACCAGTTTATAACAGCAGTGAGGCACCTCAGGGGTTTGTGGTATTTGACCAATATACCACTGCTAAGGGCTTTGTCCAGGCACTCCGTGTTCAGAACAGCCCTTAGCTGTGCTATATTTGCCGTATACCACACCTCCTTTGGGCCTTATTGCTTAAATATCCCATGCATCTCAAGCTAAATAAATTGCAGAAGAAATCGTCATTGAGCAAATAATGAATTCTACAAATAGCCATGAAGTCAGGAGAAAAATAAAGATATTGCTTAATTTCTTACAGTTACACGAATGCATACTTTTTCCTCAGGTCTACTGCTGAAGACGAAGTGTTAATCATTTCAGAGCTGGTGATGATAGCCATGCAGAGGAAGCTAGAATAGGACAGTGTGATGGGTAATGGAACTGAACGGAGGAAAGCAGAGCGGCAAACAGGATAGTGGATACAGATGATGTCACCAAATAGATAACCACTCTACTGCAGACAGAAGCCAATGTTTCCCCCTCCCTCCCTGCCTACAAGAGTTCCTAACAACCATTGTAGTGTGTGTGTGTGTGTCCATTAGTGTGTGTGTGTGTGTGTGCCAGAGAGAGAAAAGGAGAGCTTTGTTCTAGTGACAGCCTTGCGCTCAAGCATACCCCATGTTTCCACTTAGATTATGATCAGTCCCTGTAACCAGAATAGCAGGAAGCAGGGGTTTACCTTCTGAAGCAGAGTGCTGTAAACACACACACACCTACAAGGGCACGGGAACACACACACACATACACATGCAGGAATGCACACACAAACACACGCACGGACACAAACACATTGACAGACACACACACACCGCATTGACATGGAGGATTACTATGCCGGGGGTTGCGAGGTGAAAAACGTACATGGAAACCCAAGCCGGTGAAAAGAATAACATTCACTAAACCCACAACTATTAGAATATTCCACTGACTAAGAACACTGAAGTAGATGCCTGTTTCAAATAATTCAACAGGAGTTGACAGCACATAATCATCATACGGATCCTATTTAGTCTATAGCGCTAACCTCAACTCACCACATATCCTGTTTTATCAATGTAATCTGCACGTAGTATGAGAATCTAGTAATCATGTGCCAATAAAATAAATTGCAATGTACATTGAAATGTAAAAAATGCATACAAATATAAACATTTGGCAGTGCTTAGGCATAAAACATGTTTATTTTTTAATATAATATACTTTAAAAAGTATTAGAAAATGGTTACAAACTGAAATTGAATGGTCCTACTTCTGCATACTATTCATTATAATACTGCAAAGAGGTATCCTAATGGCCCTATGGTGGTGATGAGTAGGTGCTAGTACCACGCGGTGCGTGTGTAAAATCACAGGGGAAGCCAAGCCAGGAAAAAATGCCTTATTACAACCTGTGTTGTGATACTTGTGTTGTTTGCTCTATAACCTGTTAGTTCATATGCTTAAGGCCGAGACAATATGAAGACACAGTAAATTCAACCGTATCTTTGTTTCATCACAAAACCCGGAGAGCCACCGCTGTCCGGTGAAGTCCACAGAAAGTTACGGCAAATGGCAAAGATAACAGGAGCTGCCTTCACTATTCCAGTACCCTTTCAACTTCAACATTTTAACATCATCAAAACCACAAGTCTCCATCCATGGCTAATTTAGGAAATTACTAATTTTAGCTAGCTAGCTAGCCACCGGAGGACAACAACACAATGAGATGCAACAATTCAAGTTCTTTCTGTCAATGACGTTTGGCTCTCGATGTGATGTGATTGGAGTGAAGCCAAATCCAAACTGGCTTCCCTTGATACTTTTTTTTGTGCACCAGGATCATTCACAGTGGCGCTCAGTCAGTTTAGTTCAACAATGATTTTTATCAAGGGAGGCCAAATGCTCACTGGCTTTCTTTGCATTCAATGCTACGGGCGGCAACAAAGTCATACTCTTTTTGACCAGACAGCTGCAGATAGATGGCCTACACATACAGTGACAGAGGGGTGCTTTTCGCTCGCTCGGATGCTTTCTCCGGTGAGATACATTCAACCTTTTGCGAATTGAAGGACAATCTATGAATACACACCACTGATAACCGCTGGGCAATCTGCCCTTTGACCTCTCTGTTCAATAGAAAGCAGAGCGCCTTCCTGATGGGACATTTCAACACCTTGTTGTTTACACTCAAGTCAGTTAAGTAATTTTCTCTGAGGCCTCCTTCTCTCGCTTGACTGTTTTGGAAAGTGCTGTCAAGAATCAGTGAGAGGGAGAGCGAGCTGCTGACGGCAACAGAAAAATGACAGAAAGAAGGTGAGAAAAGGGAGGATGTAAGAATGTGTATTTAATATGTGTGTATGTGTGTGTATGTTTAAGCGATCCACTGAAAGGGCAAAGAAGAGAGAGATGGAGGGAGGGGTGGCCTGGCGTCTTACTCTAACAGGCAATTGAAAATGTGCGGTCGAGTCCTCGCTATTTGTTTTAATGTCCAATTGTTACGATTAGGAGGAAAGCTCTTTCAACTTCCCCTCCCCAGCGCTGGCCTTGACAAAGAGAGTGCAACTTAAGACAGTAGAGTTATAAATTAGCTGTCTGTGTGCCAGAGGCGAAGGGTATAGGAGGAGGTAGGAGCACACATAGGAGCACACTATACATCATTATCCCAACAAGCTCTCACAGTCTCACCGCAGAATCCGACGTTTGTCCATAAAGGTAACATTTTGAAGGTTGAATTAAGTTAAGATAATGGTTAACGTTTGGTGTAGGATTAAAACGAGTGCCTGGGATTGAATACCTGACCCTCGGAGACGCAGCTCACGGTTTATGCCTATCCGCCATCCCCGTTCACAACGCCCTAGCAAACCACAAGCCTACTTGATGGTCATAGCGCTCACCTTTGCCCCTGGTGGCTGCTTTTGAAGAAATCTCCCGATGTCCTACTTACCTGGACGGACCTCAAATTTCGCGGTATGACTTCGTTATACACTCGCAGATATTGGAGACTGAGTTCAACTTCTCTAGTTCAGTTCTCTATGAACCCGATGGCATCAGTAAGAATTTAGTTCTGTATACTTCTGGCCCGTCTTTGGACACTGCCTCCAACTGCTCTTAAATGCAAGTAAAACTAAATGCATGTTATTCAATCGATCACTGCCCGCACCTGCCCGCCCGTCCAGCATCACTACTCTGGACGGCTCTGACTTAGAATATGTGGACAACTACAAATACCTAGGTGTCTGGTTAGACTGTAAAATCTCCTTCCAGACTCACATTAAGCATCTCCAATCCCAAATCTAGAATCGGCATCCTATATCGCAACAAAGCATCCTTCACTCATGCTGCCAAACATACCCTCGTAAAACGGACCATCCTACCGATCCTCGACTTCGGCGATGTCATCTATAAAATAACCTCCAACACTCTACTCAACAAATTGGATGCAGTCTATCACAGTGCCATCCGTTTTGTCACCAAAGCCCCATACACTACCCACCACTGCAACCTGTACGCTCTCGTTGGTTGGCCCTCGCTTCTTACTCGTTGCCAAACCCACTGGCTACAGGGCATCTACAAGTCTCTGCTAGGTAAAGCCCCGCCTTATCTCAGCTCACTGGTCACCATAGCAGCACCCACTCGTAGCACTCGCTCCAGCAGGTATATCTCACTGGTCACCCCCAAAGCCAATTCCTCCTTTGGTCGCCTTTCCTTCCAGTTCTCTTCTGCCAATGACTGGAACGAACTGCAAAAATCACTGAAGCTGGAGACTCATATCTCCCTCAACAGCTTTAAGCACCAGCTGTCGGAGCAGCTCACAGCTCACAGATCACTGCACCTGTACATAGCCCATCTGTAAACAGCCCATCTATCTACCTCATCCCCATACTGTATTTATTTATTTATCTTGCTCCTTTGCGCCCCAGTATCTCTACTTGCACATTCATCTTCTGCACATCTACCATTCCAGTGTTTAATTGCTATATTGTAATTACTTCGCCACCATAGCCTATTTATTGCCTTAAATCCCTTATCTTACCTCATTTGCACTCACTGTATATATACTTTTTGTTTTCTTTTGTTCTACTGTATTATTGACTGTATGTTTTGTTTATTCCATGTGTAACTCAGTGTTGTTGTATGTGTCAAATTGATATGCTTTATCTTGGCCAGGTCGCAGTTGCAAATGAGAACTTGTTCTCAACTAGCCTACCTGGTTAAATAAAGGTGAAATATATATATATATTTTAAAGTAGATCTTAATAGCTCTAGTGGCACAAATATGAATTGGTCCTCCCACGGATTATCTTTTTGGCAAAGGTGCCGGTAGTGTTCGGGGGAAGAAATATGCGGACGTTTTCAAAAGTCTAGTGTTATTCCGTTTTGGGCAAATGGCCCATCTTGACTAGGTTCACTTTAAAACCTGTAGTATTAATGTTAATTCAGGCATTATTTGGGGTATAGAGTCAGCCCGCTGCCAAAAATATGGCAACTCATGTGAGAATATAAAATGTGGTTCACAGTCACACAACAATGTTGGAGGAAGATAAGAACATACTGTACATTTGACTCACCCCCATATATGACATGTGGTTCTCACAACAACATGGGAATCAGATTAAAGCATTATGCAGTTCAGTAACTCCAGCAGAAACACATGTGAATACTGCATCCTGACCTGACCCGTCTAGGGCTGTACAATGACAGGTACATACTGTGGTGTGACTGATTATAACTCATGCCCAGTAGGTGTGCAGGTGTGTGGTCCTCTGTCTGTCTGTCTGTGTGTCTGTGTGTCTGTCTGTGTGTCTGTGTGTCTTTTTAATTTTTTTATTTATTTTACCTTTATTTAACCAGGTAGGCAAGTTGAGAACAAGTTCTCATTTACAATTGCGACCTGGCCAAGATAAAGCAAAGCAGTTCGACAGATAAAACGACACAGAGTTACACATGGAGTAAAAACAAACATACAGTCAATAATGCAGTATAAACAAGTCTATATACAATGTGAGCAAATGAGGTGAGAAGGGAGGTAAAGGCAAAAAAGGCCAAGATGGCAAAGTAAATACAATATAGCAAGTAAAATACTGGAATGGTAGTTTTGCAATGGAAGAATGTGCAAAGTAGAAATAAAAAAAATAATGGGGTGCAAAGGAGCAAAATAAATAAATAAATTAAAATTAAATACAGTTGGGAAAGAGGTAGTTGTTTGGGCTAAATTATAGGTGGGCTATGTACAGGTGCAGTAATCTGTGAGCTGCTCTGACAGTTGGTGCTTAAAGCTAGTGAGGGAGATAAGTGTTTCCAGTTTCAGAGATTTTTGTAGTTCGTTCCAGTCATTGGCAGCAGAGAACTGGAAGGAGAGGCGGCCAAAGAAAGAATTGGTTTTGGGGGTGACTAGAGAGATATACCTGCTGGAGCGTGTGCTACAGGTGGGAGATGCTATGGTGACCAGCGAGCTGAGATAAGGGGGGACTTTACCTAGCAGGGTCTTGTAGATGACATGGAGCCAGTGGGTTTGGCGACGAGTATGAAGCGAGGGCCAGCCAACGAGAGCGTACAGGTCGCAATGGTGGGTAGTATATGGGGCTTTGGTGATAAAACGGATTGCACTGTGATAGACTGCATCCAATTTGTTGAGTAGGGTATTGGAGGCTATTTTGTAAATGACATCGCCAAAGTCGAGGATTGGTATGATGGTCAGTTTTACAAGGGTATGTTTGGCAGCATGAGTGAAGGATGCTTTGTTGCGAAATAGGAAGCCAATTCTAGATTTAACTTTGGATTGGAGATGTTTGATATGGGTCTGGAAGGAGAGTTTACAATCTAACCAGACACCTAAGTATTTGTAGTTGTCCACGTATTCTAAGTCAGAGCCGTCCAGAGTAGTGATGTTGGACAGGCGGGTAGGTGCAGGCAGCGATCGGTTGAAGAGCATGCATTTAGTTTTACTTGCATTCAAGAGCAATTGGAGGCCACGGAAGGAGAGTTGTATGGCATTGAAGCTTGCCTGGAGGGTTGTTAACACAGTGTCCAGAGAAGGGCCGGAAGTATACAGAATGGTATCGTCTGCGTAGAGGTGGATCAGGGACTCACCAGCAGCAAGAGCGACCTCATTGATGTATACAGAGAAGAGAGTCGGTCCAAGAATTGAACCCTGTGGCACCCCCATAGAGACTGCCAGAGGTCCGGACAGCAGACCCTCCGATTTGACACACTGAACTCTATCAGAGAAGTAGTTGGTGAACCAGGCGAGGCAATCATTTGAGAAACCAAGGCTGTCGAGTCTGCCGATGAGGATATGGTGATTGACAGAGTCGAAAGCCTTGGCCAGATCAATGAATACGGCTGCACAGTAATGTTTCTTATCGATGGCGGTTAAGATATCGTTTAGGACCTTGAGCGTGGCTGAGGTGCACCCATGACCAGCTCTGAAACCAGATTGCATAGCAGAGAAGGTATGGTGAGATTCGAAATGGTCGGTAATCTGTTTGTTGACTTGGCTTTCGAAGACCTTAGAAAGGCACGGTAGGATAGATATAGGTCTGTAGCAGTTTGGATCAAGAGTGTCCCCCCCTTTGAAGAGGGGGATGACCGCAGCTGCTTTCCAATCTTTGGGAATCTCAGACGACACGAAAGAGAGGTTGAACAGGCTAGTAATAGGGGTGGCAACAATTTCGGCAGATAATTTTAGAAAGAAAGGGTCCAGATTGTCTAGCCCGGCTGATTTGTAGGGGTCCAGATTTTGCAGCTCTTTCAGAACATCAGCTGAATGGATTTGGGAGAAGGAGAAATGGGGAAGGCTTGGGCGAGTTGCTGTTGGGGGTGCAGTGCTGTTGTCCGGGGTAGGAGTAGCCAGGTGGAAAGCATGGCCAGCCGTAGAAAAATGCTTATTGAAATTCTCAATTATGGTGGATTTATCAGTGGTGACAGTGTTTCCTATCTTCAGTGCAGTGGGAAGCTGGGAGGAGGTGTTCTTATTCTCCATGGACTTTACAGTGTCCCAGAACTTTTTTGAGTTAGTGTTGCAGGAAGCAAATTTCTGCTTGAAAAAGCTAGCCTTGGCTTTTCTAACTGCCTGTGTATAATGATTTCTAGCTTCCCTGAACAGCTGCATATCACGGGGGCTGTTCGATGCTAATGCAGAACGCCATAGGATGTTTTTGTGTTGGTTAAGGGCAGTCAGGTCTGGGGAGAACCAAGGGCTATATCTGTTCCTGGTTCTAAATTTCTTGAATGGGGCATGTTTATTTAGGATGGTTAGGAAGGCATTTAAAAAAAATATCCAGGCATCCTCTACTGACGGGATGAGATCAATATCCTTCCAGGATACCCCGGCCAGGTCGATTAGAAAGGCCTGCTCGCAGAAGTGTTTCAGGGAGCGTTTTACAGTGATGAGTGGCGGTCGTTTG